>NC_135874.1:712500-1015000 GCF_031162955.1 Sander vitreus | reverse complement strand
GCCAGATATAATGTCTCAGAAGTATGTAGCTACATATAGGTACATACAAAATACATGGTTGGAGAATAGCCTTAATGTTTATATTTTAATCTTTGTGCTACTAGTCTCTGATGTGAAGTATTTATGGCACAGCCCCATCTCATGTCAAGTCTGTTCAGTTTTTTGTGGTTCAATGTCACAAGAGATGTTGGAAATTCATGCTGTCTCCTTTCCGTTCAGTAGTGAAATATTATAGCTGAAAACTACAACTTAAATTCATTTCTATTTTACATTTGTAATAGTTTTGTAACCTGGCAATATAGTTTATTTATAGTTAGCTTTTTCCTGAAGGTTTTAGTTTAGGTTTACTCAAGATATTTTCACTGCTTTTCATTTTCATTTACTATAATAACCCTGCTTTGAATTTACTGACATGTGTGACTATTTCCTACAACTAGAAATTCCATTGTCACAGGTGCTCAGTTGTTTTGCTCCATAATACCTTTATACTCACAGGCCCTGGGAAGCCAGTAGTGGAGCCACAGCCTGTTCTCATCGAAAAATGAAGCACTGTAATTCGAAAGCATTCCACGTTTTTTTGTTGTTGCTGTATGCACCCCAATGACTGCTGCTGTGTAAGAACGCGGCTGGCCGCGTAGGAAGGAGGTCGGGGTGGATGTGTGGGTCATAAAACACAGGACTTTCAAGCCAGGGAGCGAAGTTTGCTGAACCACCAACTACCGCTGATACGGCGGAGCACCATGCGGAGCACCATGCGGAGCACTGTAGCCGGTGTCGCAGAGCTCTGTAGCGGCTAAAGACATCTACTAACTGCCGCTGATGCAATAAGCAATTGCCGCTTAGCGTCATGGAGCTTGTATCCGGCCACTGTAGCCAGCTGGCAGTCTCCTAGTTTCGTAGGATATCTTGCGTTTTGGTGTTTCGTACAATATCATACGGACCCATTCATAAGAATGCGTTGGGAGCCACCAATATGCTTGAATCAGGAAATACGCAAATTGTTTCTTCTTAAACCTACATTGTGTAATTTTTTTAGTTGATTCTTAGCAAAAACCCCTTTGTTCTTTCACAAATATGTACTCATTCATGTACCTTATACATTCATGCACCATATAATCAAAGTATTCTCGTAAGTGTAGAATCTGACATTCCAAATCATTCAGAATACATACGAGCGACTCACTCGAATGACAGCAGTCATTTAGTGCCTCCATCTTTAAAATACATTAGCCAAAGAGGGACATACCTCCGCATTTCGCCCTCTTACACCTATTGGCACTGTGACGAATGCCAGGGGGAGATTACTCGCCAGGGAAGCGGAAAAGAGAATTAAAACGACAACGAGACAGGCAAAGCAACAAGACCAAAGTTAATATTGGAGTAGCTAGAACAGCTGTGTGTAAACGATAGAGATACTAAGAGATAATTTCGGGTTCGGCCACCGTAGGAGGAAGAGCTAGAAAGTAATATTCAGTTGGTTGTCATATACAATTTCACCGCTAGATGGGAGAAATTCTTACACAATGTAGCTTTAAGTAAAATGTTGGTACTAATGTATATGTCCGCCAGGTTTAAACTCTCTTTCTCTGCTGTGATTGTTAAGTCTAAAAAACTGATAGGCATGACTGCAGAAGCTCTTGAAAAAGTAAAGTGTAAAGAGTTTAATTCAGGCACTGACAGAAAAGGCCAAGTGCTCTGAAAATGTTGGGGGGAAATGCATTTGGAGCATACTTTTCAGTCAAAGAAAATGCTGGCACAGTGGACATATGGATCGATACATCTTGTTCAACTGAACAACTACTCTATTAAAGTAAAACAGACTTTGCAATACAAAGAAATTGTTCAAAAGTTAAACAAGAGCATCTTATATACCTGGAGTCAAGACATTTAAATAGTGTGAGGCTTTAAAGACCTTTCACGACACGAATTATACAATACATACATACTATAATAATACTATACATTACAATACGGAAGTAAGTGCATTGCTAAGACAGTAGAAGGGATTTGGATTGTTTAATGATATTTTCACTGGACAGCCTTTACTTGAACACACACACACACACACACACACACACACACACACACACACACACACACACACACACATGAAGCTGATCCCTTGGTCCACTAAATAGGCTTTTATTACCCAGTGCTTTGATCCTAGTCTCTTGTGAGCAGCATCTGAGCATCTAATCTCTAATGTCATTATGGTCACTTTGTCCAGGGAACGGTCCTTAGTGTCTTAAATCAATAGAGCCTGTTTAGTGTTCAATCTCAGAGGTGCTTTCTGGCCAGACAGCCGGGATTTGTTTTTCACTGTCTCTAGGGCTGAGAGGGCCTGGTATGGCCAAACTGACCCTGAAGCCCTGCGGCCCTCGACTGGCAAAAAGCCTCCTGAACTGACGGTCCTAGACGCGTGCCCTGAGGGACACCAAGGTCACCAAGCTGCTGCTTCTAGCACTGAGCTCCAGCTGCTGGGGTTGTTGTTTTTGTTGCGCCTGCTGCCGCTGTTGTTGTTGTTGGTGTCGCTCCCTCCACCTCTGTCTACATCCCTCCCTTCCTGCCTCTCTATCTATCTCTGGCCTGCAGGGCATAAAGAAGCCCCATGAATTAATGAAGATGAGCAAGGTAATTAAACGTGGTGGTAATGGCGACACAGATCCTGGGAGGGTTTCAGAGGGACAGGAGGTCCACATGGGGCCTTGGCCTGCCTGCTCTGCTATTACGCTCCTCTCTTCCTCCATCCCCCTGGTCCCCAGGTTGCATGGCACACAGATATGGCTTGATTGGCCTGCTGGGCACAGGGAGGAGGAGGGTTGGTGAAGTTGGCACCCAGGGGAGGTGGAGGGAGAGGCAGGATGGAGGGGGGTAGATTGAGCTCAGGCCTCACCTGTGGCCCCGGAGCCCCTCCTTGGATCCCTCCCCTGGCAGCCAGGTCACGCTGCGTGGTCCAAACACCCCCTGCCTAGGGAGGAGAGGAGGAAAACAACAGCATGGAGGGAAGGGAGGTGTAGAGGGAAGGATGGCGGGCATATGGGAGGTAGGGCAAGAACCATAGGGACACTTCCAGGGATTATGGCCCCACGCTGGCCCACTGCGGCGCAGCCTTGATGGACGTCTGACTGGCAAGCACTTGCCCTTTTATAAGATGTGATGCTTGCCGACCACCTCGACCACACGCAGCCCAGCAGCTGGTGGAGGCCAGCAGACTGCAGCTCTCACTGGTCACTTATCAGGGTCTTAGCATGCCAGGGCTTTGTTTTAACTACCTGTTTTTACTTCAATTACCAACTCTGCTCATCTTCACACTCATTTAGGCAGTCAATAAGACATTATATAAAAACATGTTCAAAATGTATAACAATAATTAATAACTCAAAATGATGCTATATAACCGTAATGAAAACTGGTCTAACCAGTAACAAAATGCAAAACATCCATACATTCATGCACTTGAAGGATAATTCCAGTTTATCACAACTTGGGTTTTACCTCCATAGTTTTGGATATCATTTCTCTCTTCATCATCAGTCATTGGACTCATCTCGTTTATTACTCAAATCTGGGAATGCAACACCATTGCTAAAAGGAAGTGTATGGGGAATAAGTAGAGGAAACAGGTTTTAAGTGAATCCCCTGTTTAACCAAACATATTTGGAAGAGGAAACAAGGTGATCCATCGCAGTTTATAGACCAACCTTCTGCTTTGACCCATAATAATGCATTCTTTCTCGATCCCAAGTGAGGGGAAATTCCATTTTTTTCACTCTGTTCTACATAAATTCACACACACAGCACAAACAGGACCTATACACATGGAGAGATGTCAGAGTGAGGGGGCTGCTTCACAGGATGGTTCGGTGCCTTGCTCAAGGACACCTAGGCAGTGCATAGGAGGTGAACTGGCACCTGTTTAACTACTGGTACTCTTTACCTACAACAAATGTTTTTTGCTCTCCACCTAATCCTGAGAAAGATATGTCTGTTTAGCTGCAAATGCTGCACTGCGTTTAGCAGCTAGTTTCTGTCTGTCTGCCGTTTGCTATATCAGAGCCTGCTACCATTAATAACAATGTTGATGAGAGTGATGAGAGTGAACCAAACAGTAAAATGTTGGCTGTAAACACTGAGCTTAAAAAAAGCTTCATGTTCTGTAATAATTCTGTGACTTACTGACTGACAGTACGAGTGACCCCTTTCAGTTAAGAGGCCACACTCAAATTTCAAATTGAGCCCAAGTCCAGTTTTGTTCATCAGTGGTTCTCTTTCTTATTATTATTAACACATTCCTAACATATTGATTTGTAATGTTTTAACTTGTTCTCTTTGAAATATCTAAGGTGAACTATAAAGGTGTTGGCAGTATGTACATGCCACGATTTTAAATGGACTGTACATTTATTTGACTGCGAATTTCCTTTCTGTTACACGACTAAAACAACTTTTGAATGTACACGTTCCACCAAAACAAGTTCTTTCCTGAGGCTATTTTGCAGAGGCACCGTGGCTTTGCCATGTGCTTAGTGCCGCCCATGACCATTGTGATTGGTTAAAAGAAATGCCAATAAACCAGAGCACGTTTTTCTCCCATCCCAGAATTCTGTGTGGACTCGCCAGACCCTCCTTCGCAGAGCTGTGGAGGAAGGTCTGGCAAAGCGAGACTACCCTTTTTGGACGCCACAATCGGCCTTCATCGACACTAGTTATTCGCCGTCTGCTTGGTGTGGCAGCACCTTTAGAGGACTCAGTTGACACCAGTACCAGTGTACCAATTGATCTGCTCAGGCTTCACCTCCCAGGAGAGCTCCACAAACCTCCTCTATGTTTATTTGTTATCAGAGCTTTCGCCAGACTAATTAGACAGGCCTTAACTTTGGTCTTGAGCCATATTCCTGCCCCAGGAGGGGGGTAGGACAAGCTCCACTTACCCCCATCAGGCCTCCCTATCTCCCAGCCCACGCCAATACACGTGTCCTCCCAATGGCTTCTGGGAATTTGATGCCGTAAGGCAGCAGGTAGGATGTTTTGTTCAGCCACGAGTTACCATTGCACACACGCACACCCATCTGCCAATAAACTCCCCTCCGCCTTGCTCCTCCACCCCCAATGTCCCAAGATGCTGTTTGTCGTCAGCGACCCTGAAGTTTATTATGTAAACAAAAATTTGCCCTAATTAACGGGAGGGAAGTGTTGTCCTGGGAACAGGAGGGGAGGGGCGTGTTGGAGCCAGGTGGCCTTTTGTCACTCCTGCAGCCTGCCAGCATTATTCCATTCAACCACATATATATATATATATATATATATATATATATATATATATATATATATATATATATATATATATACATTTTTTTTCATTTCTTTTTTTTTTTACCTGCACACAGTAAAGGAATAAGCAACATACACTCAATAAACAATGTAACAGTATCAAGGAATTTCCATATAAGGATAAAATAAAAGCACAGTATGGCTAAGGAGTAAGAAGGGAGAGACTTTGATAAAATATAAGAAAAATAAAAAGGAGGAGCAGAGAAAGAAGAAGATGAAGAAAGAAAAACAGACAATGGCAGGGTCCCAGTGGGGAGAAAAGGAATACCCCCTTTATCGACAAGGGAGTGCAGAAATGCAATGATTACAGAAGGGTGGGGGGCAGGAGAACAGGTGTGCTGCGGACCCCCTCCCGGGACCACTCCACCACCCCTGGGTCCTCAGAGGGAGGGAGGGATGGAGATGGGACGGGGGGATGCAGAAGCTTAGCTCATTAGAGAGAGTTTGCTTCTGCTAACTCATCTTCCTCTCGGGATGCTGCTAATCATCGCACAGGGACCAGCAGCCAGTTAGAGATGAGGTGGAGAAAGAGAGAATTATTTAGCATTATCCATCCTGTCTACATTTATGAAGTCAGTGCATTTGTCTGATCGTCCACATTTACAAACAAGGGCCACATGTAGCACGCACCGTCCAATCTAAACACCTCTAGCATCACTACAGAGATGATTCAACAGAGCTGGTGACATGATAATGATTCCAACTTTAACCCTCCACATTCATGTGCTGTGAGGGAGAGAGCCCTTTACATTATGTGTATGTATGTATAATGCAGAGGAATACATCATAGTGAAGGGGTATACATGCCTTGCAGTGCTGGAAAGAGTCATGTGTAAAATAATCCATTAAGAGTAAAAGCCTTGCGATCAGTTTTTTCTTAAGCAGTAGTACATATGTATTATCAGGGCAATGTACCTAAAGTAGCACAAATGTAGCCCTACAAAAGAAAATGTCAACTCAGAGTCCATTTTCGAAAGTATTTCAGGTTATTTTATTTTCATTTTCTTCCAGATGTGTTTTCTGATTTTTTACATAGATGATAAAAAATAAATTAATAACAATAAAATCGTAGTAATAATAATAATAATAATAATAATAATAATAACACTAGTAACTTTAATAATAATAATGTATGTATATTAATAAAATATAACTTAAAGCAAAGTAAAATAAGTCACTAAGCAGGCAGATTGCACCCAGTCCGTGACCCTTAATCGATATTGAAGTGGGAATTATGTCTAAAATAAGGCCCTAGGGCCTGTCAAGTCTGACTCCAATGGCCTAATTCCCACGGTTTCTTTAATCAGACTTAAAGTTTACCAAAACACAAGGATCAATCTGAGACGAAGAGTTCAGTTAAGCAAAGTTTACTGAGTCCAGCATACAAGTTACAACACAATTGTGGGTTCACAAAAACAGTCTTAGTTTCCCTAGCAATCAGACATCAAGTCAGAGCTGGTCCACCAAGTTGTCCTCCAAATTATGAGCCCTGATCTGCTTTCTCCCTCAGCTTTTATCCATTCCTCATAGGGGGGGTGTCTTCTTGTTTCTAGACAGAAACTGATATCTTCACAGATGCACACGCACACAAGGGCGGGACCTTGTGGTGCAACTTCCTCGTCTGTTCTCGCAACCTTCAAACAATGCACCTCTATGCCATAAAAGTCTAAACTGACTATGACTTAAGCTTTAACTTCAGCATCTTGAGCATCAGAGCTCACTTTTAACCACTTCCTCAATGACTAACACAGCTCTTTTGCAATGAGCAAATACACACATTTTGTGAATAAAATATTTCGATATATTCTATATCAATGTATAACATTATCAAGTGGAGTTACCCTTAAATCTGCAAAGTAAATGTCAAAGAAATGTAGTGATGTAAAAGGTACACTATTCCTGTCTAAAATGGAGTCAAAGTGTGCATATAGTAAGTATATAGTAAAAAACATTAAGTATTCAATTTGAAATACTTAAAACACGTACCATATAGCTTATGAATTAAATGAATTGAGTAAATAAATGTGGTTACTTTGCATCATTGGTGCCTTTCTTCATTGTGTTCACACTGTGAGTAGCTCAGATGATGGGTTTGTGGTCATGTTCTCTGTTTTGACTGATTGTCTGCAGCATGAGAGGCTCTGATTGCAGCTATGCAGCAGTCTGCTGATGCAGTGTTTGACCAAGAAAATAAACCATGTAATCATGGGCTTTTTTGCTTCTTTTCATGCTATTTCATTGTTTTGACAAGTAAGGATAGCTATCTAGCGAGTGCTCATTAGCTAGTATTAATGAAAACAAACACGATAAACTCATAGAAACGACTTCAGAGTGTCAGATGGAACCATTCTTCCAAGTATCATTTAGAGAAGTGTAGTCATGTTAGTTCAAGTAAAGCCTACCAATATCAGGGTGTTTTGAATTGTTATATTCAAATCTTTATCCATTTAGTTCTTGCCAGTTAAAACTATTGTCCATTAAAACAAATAATATCAGTAAGGAAACATGAACATTTCTGCAATTTCACCAACTCTTCTCTGGCAAACTTGATGTTTGTCCACTTCCATGTAACATGCCCTAATCTTGGTTTTCAAGTACCACTAGAAGTGAATTTAGCTTGACTAACATAATACGGTTGTGCAATCAAGTTAAGACATGGGAGAGCTGGCCTCGCAGCTGCTGCGACGTCAAGGATCATTTCCTTTTCCCAATGATTAATTTGAATTTAATATCCTAAATCAAAACCTAATTAATTTAGATAAAGTTGTGATACTACTAGTACACATGCTGTTAATTAGATGGAGGCTAATGTCATTTTTTTCCCTTCTGCCTTAATGTAATTAAAACAGAAGATCCCAACCTGTGTGAACTAACATTGGTACAACCCAGAACAGAGGGTGGCATGACAGTTGACAGTGAAATGTGATTTGTCATCGTCGGGTGGAAAACTGACATTTACAGAGTTGGGGATGTTGAATGGATGTATGTACTGTATATACCTGTACAAAGAAACCATACCATCAATACATAATGGCATGACCACTTTATCACAACTGAAAACTCATTAAAGCCAGCAAGTGGACCAAAATACCGTCAATATGCCATATCAATATGCAAAATATGGTGAAGAGAATCTCAGCTCAAAGGTGAACTTACTAGTTTTCACTGCTTTGAACCGCATCTCCTGGCGTAGGTGGCATGACGTGACCCACATATGGTCAGATGTGAATGTCCTCTGTATGCTGAAGTGGTTTTGGTCTGGTCTGACAGTTATTATGTGACCAAAGTTCATGGGATTGCATTTAAACCAGTTCCATTTGCTAGATGAAGAAGACACACACTTGAAAGTTCCAAAAAGCTTCAGCTGTTGTGTGAAAAATGTCAAAGACATCCAAAGGCTAATAAATGGACCTTCAAGCTTAGATCATCTGTTACATACTGCATACCGTCCCAAAGTCAGTTGTATGTTTTATAGCAACCTCAAAAAGGGAAGTAATGTACATTATCTAGTCTATATCTACAATATTCCATTTCCGGGATTGCTCCGTTGTCGCCGGAAATTCCGCCGGATGTCCTTTACCTCCCGCATTCTTTCTATGGTTAACTGCTCCTCAGATCTCTGCAGGGTAAATCCAGACAGCTAGCTAGACTATCTGTCCAATCTGAGTTTTATGTTGCACGACTAAAACTACTTTTGAACGTACACGTTCCACCAAAACAAGTTCCTTCCCGAGGCTATTTTGAAGTGGCACCGGGGCTCTGTCCGGCACTTAGCGCCGCCCAAGACATACTGCACCAAGGAAATGTTTTAAAGTAGTATTACGCTTTATATTACTTACTTAAAGCTGCACAAGTATGCTGTATAATAACAATTGATGAAACTGTAGTGATGAACCTACTGAGAGTTGCCCGTCTCTGCAGTTCCCCTTTTTTCAGCTCATTGTTTGGGTTTTCTAGCAGTTGTGCTCTCATCAACCTCATTTCACACAGTAATCAGCCAACCCGGTCTCACGGCAGTGAATGTCACGTTATTTTTAATCTATTGATCCGTGTTCACGGGTATGTTTTTCTCGTTTTTACCCTATACCCTATGGGGAAAGGATGCCTCACACGTCGGGAGACGGCCGAAAAAGGATGCCTCATATGCCAGGAGGTGGCCGCGAGGCGGCCGCTGGGGACGCGACTATGGGGAAAGGACGCCTCAAAAGCCAGGAGACGGCCGAAAAGGACGCCTCATACACGCCGGGAGATAGCCGAAAAGGACGCCTCATGCCTCACACGCCAGGAGACAGCCGAAAAGGACGCCTCATGCCTCACACGCCAGGAGACAGCCGAAAAGGACGCCTCATGCCTCACACGCCGGGAGACGGTTGTGATTAGGAAGACCACAGCTCGCCCGGGTGAAAGTCCTGTGTTGTTTGACCCGTCCACCACCGCAACCAACCTCCCTACGCAGATTTTTGGCTTTTCATACTACTCCCTACCATTTTTGTGCTGTGACCACGAAATATGCTTCCAATTGAAATACATTACTTTACATTTTCGTGCTGGCCACCACGAAAAAAATGAGAAAAACGTCCCTGTGAACACGTATCAATAGATTAAATAACGTGACTATTTCACGAACTGCCGTGAGACTGGGCTGAACCAGCAGCTGTTTTCAGTAAAAAAAAAAAAAGGTCTGATAAAATGTTTTCTGTACAGCAGCAAACAGTAGACATACATAGTTAGCAATTAGCTGGTGAACAGAGTGGAGCATTTATCAGCTAAATAGACATTTTTGATATTTTTCTCAGGGGTTGGTAGAGACCAAAGCAGAGCTAAAAGGATAAATAATATTTCACTTACATTCCTCAGGTACAGTGGTGCCACCTAGGGGTGTAAAATGATAAAGTTTGCTCTGGCCGGTGCTTGGTTTGGGCTCGACTGTTTTCAACATGGCAGCTGGGTCACAAACTTTCTTATTTTACAGCTAAACAGTGCACTAAAAAACGTTTCTGAAAACATTTGATGTGAGAAATAGGCAATGCAGAAACCAAATCTTGATTCCTAGTTTGAACGGAGTTGACTGAAACTGCGTTAGAGACTCCTCGGCTCTGATTGGTTGTTTTCCTTCGGGCGCGGTGGAAACTTCCAAATGCCATTAGGAGCACTAGGGGAAAGCAGAGAAAGATAATGTGTCTCATGTGGTACTGTCAGGATATAGTGACAGTGTCAGAAAATAACTTATAAATAATATAACCTATAAAAGTTACCTACTGCAGCTTTAACTGTAAAATAAGAAACCAATGAATATCAGTATGCAATTCCTTGACTCTCAACTAGCCTATATACTACAACAGCATAACAGAATTCCTGATATTCAGTTATGGCTTTTGGTTTGGTGTGCCACCCCAAGTGGCCCCATCTGGCAACTACTTTGAAAAACCTTTGGGGGCACCACTGCTCAGGTGGACACAAACACAACTCTAATCCTGCTCTGTGTTTGCTAACTTATATTTGTTTATAAAGTTATATCATGTCAATTTGTGTTTTAACCTTTTTCTGCTGCCCCCAAGTGGCCACAAAATCAAGTAAAGCAGCTTTAACTCCAAACTGTTGAGCCGAACGTATAAATAGTTATGGTGGCAATGCTATTTTTGGACGCACATACACCTTTCTAGAATATTTTGATATGATGGCTAATAGAAAAATGTTTTGATAAGGAGGTATGTGTTTTTTTATTGGTATTCATTTGCATTATGTGTATAGTATTACAGTAGTGCACTTGTCTTTATCCCGCTTGGTTATTACTGTGTACAGAATAAGGTATGCAACACTTGTTTTGCGATGGGCAGTTTTACTGGATATACATGGTGGACAGAATTGTCATGGGTCAACCGAGGTTGTCTGTAGTCATGTCCATGCCTTTAGCCTTGCAGCTGTTAACATCCTGACATGTTAAAATCTTTATACAAAGGTAAAGCTTTTTTGTATTCCCTGTAGGTGGCATACCTTACTTAAAAATTCTCAACCACAAATAAAGTTTTTAATTGGCAAGGCATGTATTTGTAATGTACTGCCGCTCTACCAGAAATGTGTGCCAGGAAGAATGGCATATTATTTTCACAACCAATTAAAAGTTGAAGAACTCCATTATAAAAATGCTACTGTCTGTAACCAAGCAAAGCAGCTGAAATATTCGTTATTAATTGATATCCATTGAGCGTTGCATTAATTTGTGCAGAAGGTAAAACAAAGCATATGGCTGTAAATGACAATGTATTCTGGTCCTGTTCCAAATCATCATCTGTAGGTGAACGCAGTCTCAGAGTTATAAAATGAGTTGCATGCCACAGTGTTTAAATAACACACAGGTAGTAGCTTATTTTACTGAACTGATTTTTTACTCACTCTTGGCTTTGTTCTACTGTGACTGCGGATGTTATTTAAAGCTAATTAATCAGATTAAAATATATGTGTTTCATTTTGGCTTTTGCTGGAATTGTCATCTGTGTTTTTCTTTGTTGATCACTCTGCAGATCAGCATTAAGAGACAGTTAAGAATTAATTCATTCATTCTCTCTGTGTATGTGTGCATGCATGTGTCTGTGCGATGTGTCAGTGTGGGGTCTTCTGTATTCTCCTTAGCCTTGGAAGTAGGTGTAGGTATTGTTGCGCAAAAGCAGTATTAGGGCTAATTACGATGATCTGGGCTACATTTGGAGACAGAGAGTGCAGAGAGTGCGTTCTCTAAATGGCAAATGATATAACATGCACACCATGCTGCTGAAATCACTTTACACAGTGGTCGCATTTGTAGGTAAAGTAGGAGTCAGGAAGTGGCTACCACAGCTTAGCATTACGATTGGAAGCAGGGGTAAACTGAAAAAAACATTTTTCACTTTGGACAGAGCCAGGACAGCAGCTTTCCCTTGCCTCCCTGTCTTTATGCTAAGCTAGACTAACCATGTTCTGACTCCTGAAAGGAATAGTTTCACATTTTGGAAAATATGCCTTTTCACTTTCTTTCCGAGAGTAAGACGAGCAAATTTATCAGATATCACTCTATTGATATCAATGACGTACAGTGCTAGGTACAGGACATGGTTAGCCTATGTCAGCACAAAGACTGGAAACAAGAGCAACTCTGGTTCTGTCCAAAGTAAAACAATACACCTAAAGCTCTCTGATTAACATGCTCTATGTCCTCTGTTCAACATGCACAAGCAGATTGCGGATTTAGGGAGATACGTGCTAGAACTTTTTCTAGACAAACCTCATCCTGACTCCAGGTTCACACCGTCATGAGATCGGTATTCATTTTCCCATCAGAGAATGAGAATATTCCCCTAAATTTAACTATTATATGTGTGAGTGAAATGCGGACTGTGTAGGCAGCTGTATTGATTGAAGTAAAAACGAATCCGTTCAGTCAGACACGTGAAACAGGCGAGATTACAAGATTCTGAATGAACATGTGACTTATTATTAGGAGAAAATCCACCGATTTAGGTAGTATTTTTGGGAAGCTTTTGACCATTGTACCCATAAAAGCTACTGATAAGCCTTCCGTGCTTTTCTAAGATGCATTATAATCTACTCTCATGTAACAGTTACGACACTTTATGTATTCCTGATGCTGAGATTATAGAAATAAGAGTTCTCCAGATAGGTACAGATACAATGTTCCAAGCTAATTCCCCCCTCTTTGACTTTCTATTAAAAGCAGTCAATTTGCAGCTGATGTAAGGGCCAGTGATGGGGCCCCAGGTCAATGTACTCCCTTGGCATTCAGGGTAAATTTTCTTTGGTCCCCAGTATGTTCCTGCTATTTATGGTCCCATTACCACTAAAAGGCTCTAAGAGGCTAAAATCTCTCCTCCAGTCATTAGACTTCCCCCCAGGAGCTCATGTCTAATCAAACTACCTCTTGGAGCTGTTGGGTAACGGCTTACTTACATTCTGCTGCGCTACCATTGGTGTACATGTATAGATATTTAACATTATGTTAATATAATGTTTTGGCTGTATTTGGTGGGACTTTTTTTGTCCGTTAAGATAGCCACATCTTGTGTATTTTATAGATTTGATTTGAAAGGTTGCCAACATCAAAACTGCCTTTCATATGTGGTGGTACTGGATGATTAGTGTTCTCTAAAAAAAAAAAAGAAGCTGTTATACCACTTATAGAAATAACTGTTGATTAGCTTCTCACTTCCTCATAGACAGGTTTAGCTGACAAAAGAAAACTCCACCACAGGTGCACTTTGTACTTTCCTACTGAGATAAATATCTGCAACATCTCTTATAAAACCTTACATAATCTGGTGGCTGGCGTGCTATCTAAAGACTCTGAAGACACACCTACGAGGGGGGTGGGTAACATAGTTATACCATGTGGCGTCTTTTAAACTCCTCTTTAGTATGACATTTCTTCCACTTTTTCTTTTTAAATCCTGAGCATCAGGCTTTATAATCTTTGGGTGAAATGATCATCGGCTTTGTTTACATCATAATTAAAGTGAATAACGTACGGCAATATAAAGACTGTACTTTCATTGATGCTGGTATTTGAAAAAAGCCTCATTACGATATGTGGAATGTTCCCATTTAAGTCTCGCCTTCAAAGGGCATTTTAGCCTGCGTGCTCTGGACCCTTTTCTATCATTTTGGAAGGAGGAAAATGTAATGATGCCCATCCCCCTGTACACAAATTTGACTTTTATCAACCATTTACAATTGGTAAATTAGCAACAAAATTTATTTATTATTATTATGATTATTTATTGTAATCATATTATCATGGCGAAAATAATGCAAGTATCATACTTTCTTTACTATAAGGCGATCTAACTGCTGAACAAATGGTTCAAGTGGTAAGAAGCTTAACTTTGAATTCAAATCACTTTCTTCTTTTTTTTTTAAAGAATTGTGACCAAGGTACATACTACATGGGACCTTATACAGTTGAAAAATCAACTTTTCAGTAGGCTCTGGTGGACAAACTATATGATTATGACACTGTTTTTAAATAGCCTCAAACTTAGTTAGCTATTTCTGTACTGCAGTGGTCTCCTCATGCCTACATGGGTTTTCTCCAGGTGCTCCAGTTTCCTTTAAAAAAAAAAAAAAACCTGGCAGGTGAATGGATGGACCATCTGTCTATCACATCCGCCATTGTTGTTTTGAACGAAGAGTCTCGGCCGTCAAACACACATAAACCTAGCTGCCAGTATAGCTCCTCAGTGGACCCTGATTGGTTCTGTCTGCTGCTTTCAAACACAAACACATTGGTTGAAGCCTGAGAAGATTAACTTATTGTGTGATGTCTGAACCTGCGATTCTCGCCTGGTCTCGTGATATTGGGGACGATAGGCTAGGGACAAGTACTGCAAATTAGCGGAGGCTAGACGTCCTTAACGCCTTGCATATTTCATATCTGGTTGTGATAATATTATAGGTATTGTCCCTGATAAATAAACAATGAAATAAATAAATTGAGAGAATCCAGCTGCCGTGCAAGCTAACCGCATTCCTTCCACAGTCCAAAGCCATGCAGGATAGGTTATAAATAAATAAATAAATAGGCTCTGAGGACAAAAGACGCACCAGTGAGTCCTACTCTAAATTTCATTTTAGACATTTATATACTATTTTATTAATAATTTAAAGATACTTTTGTAAATCCAAGACTTTGTAAACCTAGCCTGACAAGCCAGACCCACATCAAGATGTTGGAACTCACCATTGGCAGGGCTCAATCCGAGGGGCGGGATAAACAGTTCCCTCTGCACTCATAGCCAACCAGAGCAATGCTAGTTGACAGCTTAAACTTTTGCCGTATCCGGTCGGCAAAACTCCGAACACGTCTTCCTTTTTTAAGAATGACTTCACTGCCGAGTGAACCGAATTTCGTTTTTACAGCTCGCAAGCCAACGAGCCAGAGTTTCTAGACTGACCCTGGCTGCAAATTACATTTGCTGCCGCTAGGGTGCGTCTAGATTTCTAGGCTATTGTAAACCCATTCCAAGCACCAAAACAATTGAGTGTAGGTATGTTTTTCTCAAGAGATTTGAAAAAATTCAAAAAGCGAACATCAACTTTTCAGCTTTAGGGCCAAATTATCTCTTTACACATTGCTTTGGAACATATGTAGGACTCACTTTACAGAAAGCTATTTTTGTTCTGAACATTTTGATATGAAACACACGGGGATCAGTTATATGAAAATACCCTTAAATGGTTAATTTAATAAAAGGTAGTTATAAATGCCCTTAGATCTCAGAGGGTTAATGAGGTGGTGACCTGTCCAGGGCATATTCCGCTTTTCACCCAATGTCAGCTGGGAGTTGCTCCAGCCCCCCATGACTCTCTAAACTAATAGAGGATGAGTGGGAGTAGCTCTTTGATGGATGAATTTTAAATTATTAAATTGTACTAAAAAAAAAGACATTGTAAATTGCAGTTATATAACAATGCACGATAAACCACTTCAGTATCATCGGGTATATGCTTAAATATTTGAGAACTGTGACATTGTAAAAAAGAGAGACAACTTCTGCCATTAACTATAATATGAATGTAGCTGCCCTTCAAGCAACTTCAAGCCCTTCAAGAATGTAGTCAGTGTTACTCTTCACAAATACTAGTTTTTGGTTAAGGTTAGGGGAAGTACATCCAGTCTCCTGCTACAAGTCAGGTTGACCACTTTCTCCCAAACCATAATCAAGTACTTTGAATTGCCTAAAAATAATAGTAGAAATGTCAATACAGTCACCTACCGAATATTGTACGGTAGATACTATGGTTTACTTTGGTTTGACTCTACTAGTTAAAAAACACACCGGAAACAATTTGTCCACATTTGGCTTTCTCTCTTCTTTCGTCTCTCTCTATTCATTCCTCCCATCCCTTAATTTATCAACCCTTCTTCTTCTCCCCTCCTGTTCTCTGACTTTCAGAGAACAGAAGCCGGCTTAGAGGGGGGAGAGGCGTGAAATCAATAAGGCATGATTTATTGATCACTAAAAATGATGGCACTCATTAACCCCCCAAAGGGACCTCAGCGTTAAGCAGATGACAAAATGTCACCCGTCCTTGCTCCCACCCACCTAGTCACCCCACAAAAAAATTATCCCTGCCCACCACCAAGCGGCTCTCTCTCGACTCTTCCCCCTGCAGCTGATCTGATATCTGTGTTGCAGGACAGAAAGATGAAGGTCTGACAGTTAGATGGCAGTAAGATGGACACGTTTTCTGTTCAGATTTCACTGAAATCTACAAGCATGGTTTTCCTTCCTACCTCAATTCTTTGTACAATTTTAAATTTTTTTTGTTGTTTCCCCTCTGGCAGATTAGACAGTTTACCCAAAGAATTCAAGATCTGGATAATGACTAACAGATAGGCCTATCGCCGCACGTAAGAGTGACAGGTTTGTTGATCCCAGAGGTCCATTGTAAGGAATTGGTTTCCACATTGCAAGGCCAATCAAGGAGGTTTGGTGGCTTTCTGTTGGAGGGCTTGTCTGACTGGAAGGGGACCTTAACACTAGCACCGCCAGGCATTTTAGGGCCACTACAGTTTAACCGTCAAGTCCGACACCCAAGAGCGTCTATATCCTTTATTTGCGCTGATGGGCCATTAATGCATCTCATAGCCGCATATCCATCTCTATAGCAGTGATGTTGCTAGGTACGCGTCCATGTACGCGTCCATTGAAATCCAAAAGGGTTAGGGTTAGGGTTAGTTAGCTAACCCTAACCCTAACCCTAAACTCACCATCCATGAGTCACATTTAAAGTGCTTAACAAACTACATCCATTCGTCCCATTCAGACACACATTCATACACTGGGTCACAAGGTTCCACCTGCTCAGACAAGCATTAACACACATAGACAATATACAGACATAGCAATAACAATGACAGAATTATTCCATTTTTTTTATCACAACGTTGAATGGCGTGGACTTTGACGGTTCTAGTGTTAAAGGAAGCACATGATACACATGAGGTACGATACTTTTCTCATCTCATTTCTCATTTCTCATTATGGACTGGTACTATATCTCCCAGCATGCCTGGGACCGCCTGAAGATGTTCAGGAGGAACTGGATGCAATTGCAAATGTATAGGATTCTCAAGGCTGGCGGTGGTTAGATGGATTTCCCTTTGCGCTGTAAAGCAGTCCATCTGATTTTGCACCAAATCTGACTCAAAGGTGGGCAACATTTGCCATGACTGAAATATCAAAAAGTTGCTGGTGGCCACTAAAGGCTGCAATGTTCTGAACACCCCAGAAAGGCCCGAGTATGAGGCTTTCAAGAGCATCTAGAACACATTTTAGGGTGCAAGGGGCTGTGTCTGAAACTGTCAAATTTTGTAATTTTTCTGAAATAGACAATCTGTCAATTATGCCCGCTCTATGCAGTGACTGGTGTACGGCGGTGCGAAAGGGGGCAGGATTGTCTCTCAAGCTCTCTTTTTTCATTGTTGGTAAACTCCTTGTCATTTTTCATGTGTTCAATAGAGCGCGACCTGTTTTGAGGTGAGACTGTCCAAAAGTGTTTGTCCTTATCATGATTTGTACAATGTATCACATTTATAAAGAAATCCAAAAATACACAACAGACAGCATTCTTGGTGAGAGATTGGGGAAGCAGTGAGATGCAGCCAGGGGGAAAGCTATGATGACAGGCTTTTTGCCTTGACTTCAAGAGTTGCCATTCAGAACAGGTATAAATATGTTCACCTTTATGGTTAGGGGTCTATTATGTGGGGAGCATGGATGTACTCAGTAAATTAAATGGAAACCTTAACTTTGATTTCATTTAAAGGGAGGGGCAGCAGATGAAGGATCTGTGAAGGGGGCTGGTCTATCAAGATCAAATGTGTTTTTAATGAGTTTAAGACACAGCAGTGAAACTTTTCTTTAATAAACCAGCAGGTCAGCAGCACCTACCTCCATATAACTGGGCCCATCTTTACGCCTTATGTTCCTACATTCGCACTCACAATGTTACAATACAGAGTGTTTTTTTCTGCTGCAGAAAAAGGAAAATGATGTGATGACCCTCCCTTATCAATGCTACAACTGCTAACGGACATTCCAGCCAAGTCCTCAGTCTTTATGTACTGCTCCAAATACCTATTCTGCACATGTCTACATCGTCATAATGTTAGAATAACAAAACCAAACAGACAGGTTTTCCGGTGCTATTTTTCACAAATACACCCCCCTTCTGGTGCTAGGAGCAGCTCCGATAGACGTTGGTACTCTCCTCTGCCTCTCCCTGAATCCGAATGGATGCATTTGCATGACTGCCGTACAGCGCATTGAGACAATGGGACCTAGAAAGTCATTCGCACAAAAATATTCACTCAGATTCACTTATAATCACACTGAGGCCCACATCCATCCTTTCATATGTGTAAATTATCAGAAATCGTGCCAGAACCGGAGCCGGGCGAGCGGGCAGGGGGAGAGAGTGACCGAGCATGAGTTCACCAGACGAGAGTAAATTTCGGACTGGCTTTTAGTCGTTGGTGAGCGCTTCGTGAAATAAAAGGCCGCAGACAGACGGCGAGCTGGCCTTCTTGCTGTTGGACCAGTAAATAATGTTAGCTACTATGTCTTGTGTTGTTGCACTTGTTTGATGTTTGGCTGTGTTAGCAAAGTTGTCATCTCGCTAGTTTTTGATCATAGTAATGTAATCATAACAAATGCATGTGTACAGCTGTCCATATTTACCACAGCAGTGTATAACTGAATTGCACTCTAACACAGCAAAAAATACCAATGTTACACAATGTTGCCTTAATCAAAGGATGGGTGCACCTTTCACACCTATCTCCCTTTCTGAGCAGGACATCAGGGCTTTCAAGTGTGTGTGAACACAAAGAAAGCAGCAGGACCAAACAGTATCCGTGGGCAGGTCCTCCAACTATTTCCTGACCAATTGGCGCCGGTGTTCACAATGATGGTCAACCACTCACGGGCTCAGTATGTCATACCCACATGCTTCAAACTTTCTGACTTCACATATCTTGTCATGACAAGACATTTGTTTATTATCTATTGCAGTACATTTAATGCATAGGCCCACAAATAACTGTGTTACTCTGTTTAGAGCTGACATATAGTAACTTAACCACCATTTGGAGCAGCAAATATTTCACAATGTCTATAGCTATCTAGTGTGTAAAGCGACAATCTAATGTAAAAGAAGTTAGCCTATAGCTACATAGCTGCTCACAGAGCAACCCTTTCTGAAAGAGACATACATGTGCTTTTATTGGCTGCCACATACCTCAAACAGCCTCCATGTCTTTCCAGCAGAGACTGGTAGAGCCAGTCAGTGACTTCTCATGGCTGGCTAGCTCTGACTGCTGGCATTGGAGGCATGCATACTGCTATAAATGCTGGTTACATTGAGCGGTAATGATCAGTCAGGGTCACCAGGCGGAGTTTGGATAGTCCAACATATCACTCTGAAGTCTCCCAAACATTGGGTTTATAATGCAGCATATGATTCTCATTATTTTCATACGCAATAAACCCTTGTTTCTCATTCCATTTTGTTTTTTTCTTTTAAATTTATTCAGATTTTCCTTTAATTTTTCCATCCACTTGTATCTATTTTCTTTGCAGAATACTTTATGCACTCTTATAAGCTGAGACGAAAAGTTTACGTTTTTGCAATTTATAATCTGTTAATACATCTGATAAAGGACTACGTCAAATGAGACAATCAGAGTACATTTTAATGACAAGTCAACATATTTGGAAGTGTGCAGGTGATATACAAAGATACAGATGGGTTAAATGGTAAAAACTGAGACTAACCACTTTGGAAACTGTTTTAGATTCCCTTCATTGGCGGCCTATCAGATGACTTAGAAAATTGTAAGGGCACACTCCTTCATACCTGTCTGATCCTATTGTTCAGACACAATTCAATTTAATTTGTTAATTTTAGTTTGTTTGATGGTTTTTGCAGGTGGAGTTTTCCTTTGCATGCTGTCCAGTCAAGCTTTATGCTGTGACTTTGATAGTTGTCCTTCATTATGAGCTTTGATGAGCTTGTAGTGTGTTTGTGCATTTGAATGCAAACACCTTAGGCAGTAGAGTTTCTCTCCACCACCCCACTGCTTGTTGGACAATCCCTCATGTCCAGCTGTGTGTGTGTGTGTGTGTGTGTGTGTGTGTGTGTGTGTGTGTGTGTGTGTGTGTGTGTCATTTGGAGGAAGGGAGGGGCTAAGGCAGGACCCCGGGAGGGGGTGACTGGACGCTTCATCACCCGATGGCCAACCTCTCACAATGATGCATTAAGCCCGGCAGGACATGGAGCATGGGCCTTTGAGGCCAAAAAATGCTACACACATACACAAAAACACAGACCTAAGGCGTAATGGGCACTTCATTCAGTGTCATCCCCTAATATTGGGGGTTAGACTGTGGGCAGGAGCGCTGGTTAAAGGAAGAGAGTAGGACACATGTTGAACACAGTGCAAAGTGATACTAAACACCCATTCAGGTTAATATTAAATGAAAAAATTCCCTCTGCTATTAAATAGACACATGGTTTATCCAATGACTGACAAAGAGTACTGACTATCTAATCATCTAATCATCTCAGTGCATACACCCTCGACTGACATAAGGGTGAGTTGATAATAGAAAATAATAACAGTCGGAGCAGTAGTACCCATCACAGCTAGAGACAAGATACAACGAAGAAAGTGCCAACTCAAGAAACTCCATCAACAGAAATGGAAAGAAAAGACAGCCAGGACACACTGTTTAAGATAATTCTTGTTATTTGTGTCTTCATTAGCCAGTTATTTAAACATGCAATAAAATGTAGCATAAAACCAGAAACAATTTGGTTACACTGTACTACCTTGCAGTGTTGTAGTCAAGACTACCTAAACTGAGACCAAGTCATCACCAAGCCCAGAGTGCATCGAGACCGGGACAAGACCACGACTTTGAGGGGTTGAGACCGAGTCAAGAGAAATGTCTTAATAAAATAATATAATCAAAAGGCAGTTGTGGTCTTGATGAGAAATGACGAAGATTCTCGAGACCAAGACCGATCTTGAGTACTACAACACTGCTACCTTGTGACCTTACCCCTAAATTCTATCAGGCACATCTTGGGCTGTCTCCTGTGGCGTCGCGGCCATCGGAAGCAATTGTGGCCACTCAAGACAATGATTGTGATTCCAGCAGCATGTCCCAAAATTGTCCCAGAAGTGGCTTTCAGCTCTGACCCACGCCGTTGCATGGGCCGGGCAGGAAGTGGAACGGCTAGAGCATCCAGTCAATATTAAAATAAACACCCTGGGCAGACTTGGGATCATATACCACATCACTACACTATTTTAACAACTAAGACACAGCCACAAATCATTGATCCATGTTGTTCATAACTGGACTAAATGGAAGAAACCATTTAACTTTGTAGTTTACTTACTATGGTAGAAGCCCAAATATCCAGTAAGAATGACCAAAACAACAAAATCTATGAGTCTGGTGGGCAAGACGCTCTGCTTCTGAGACGCTCCTGGTGCGACGTAACAAAAACCACGGCGCAGCCGGAATGTGACGTATCTGCGATTGGTGGATTCCAGGGGTAAGACCAACTGCTTAGCACTAACAATGGAGTCTAAATGCCACACTACACAAAAATATTAAGGGCCCACAAGATAATTCCTATTCTAATTAGCAGTTTGTTGTGAAATTTACAAGCACACAAGAGAATGAACCCTTTAGCTTTAGTTTGGACACTCCATGAAGATTTTTCTAGTGCCACCTTCAGGGAACACAAGGTAGTTCCTATTATTGCAAGCAGTTTGTCATGAAATTGACTTCCATGTTCCCAGGAGGATGAATTCTTTTCATTCTCTGTCCATTTGAACACGTGAAAAATCTCAATTCTAATGGATCTATGTGTGTGTAGGCTCCAGACTTTCAATTATGTTGAATTGCCAATCAAAATGTTGATAATTTTCAATCTATTATCCTGACATGCCAGATGGTTTGTTTATCTGAAAAGCTGTCATTGGAAACTATTTAGAAAAAGGCAGGCACTTTCAAAAAATACTTGGCAGTTTGGACAAAGCATCCGACTTATCACCGTCTATCATGGGCAAACTTCCACCAATCAGATCAACGAACCATATGGCATAGTAGGAGAGCGCCGTTTGCCGAAGCCAGTTGGGAGAAGAGCGAAAATATCTTTTCGATTAAAAAAACCTTTAGTGCCGTACTTTCTTTTACGATTCTAGCGTGATTTCTGGATACACTGAGAACTTAGCTGCTTGTGCAAGGTAAATCAATCTATAACAGCAAAGAAATATTAGAATAATAATATCAGTTGCTAAGTTGGATAAGCAGAAATCTAAAAAGAATTGTCCAGCTGTGGTCCAATGATTACAAACATTTGTTTTGCCTAAGTGCTCTTAAGCTATATATTGAATTGCAAGTGAGGGTGGTGATGCTGAACCCTTTGGATTCCTTGAACTCTTTGAAAGAAGACCCAAAAAGAAAGGACTCATCCAACAAACTGCTCAGTGTTGTTCTAAAACAATTGTTGGATGAAGATGTGCTACAATTGGGGTACAAAAGGACTAGTGTGTGGTTTAAAAGTGTGCTCAAGTGCTTAATACAAAGCCAAATGAATGGCCTGTTTTGTTTTAAAGCAGTGTCATAGCACTCACACATGCAACTGTGACTTCCATGCATCATGGAAAAAGTTCCATTACAATGGGCCATTCCTCAGTAAATAAATGGCAGAGAGCACGCGGTAGCTGGGCTCAGAGGCCTCTAAATATTTTGGAATGGCATTTGTGGTAAGTGTTCCATCTGCCCACCATTCACTGTGCCTCTTCCAATAAACACTGGAAATGAGGAATTCCACTTCCCACCGCTTTTGTTGATTCGCCAAACTGTAAAAACAAGAAAGGAACAACTTCTCTGGACCTCTGGAGATGCTTAGTCCTAATTATATCATATCTTAATTGTGTATGTGTATGTGTGTTTATGTACATTTGTGTGCATTGGTGTTCAGTTGCACATGCAGCAGGAATGTTACTAGCCAAAGCAAAGTGGTTTAATCTGTTTGAAATCCAGAGGCCAGCACTGCTGAAAGCTTTATTAGTCCATTTACCTTTAGTGAAGTTTATAACCATCACTGCCATGGATTTATATCCCCTAAAGCATGGTGATGTTATTCATAACCGCCTTCACCTAAAATAATGCAAGTCTCTATATTTTTCATAAATGAAAATGAAAGTCTTTCATACAATTGTCTTTTTCCATGCAAAAAGATTCTTGATGAAATTAGAAGACGAAAAAACAGTCTGAAAAAAAGATACATTTTCAAAGAAATGATACTATCACATTGCAGGGAGGTGTGAGAGAGACAGAGTGGAAAAAGAAAAATGTATTTGGCCAAGTGATCAACAGACGGAGTGCTGAAGGCCTTGATGTTACCCTCACATGGTGTTAAACACTGCCTCTGGACTGCCAGACGCCTGGTCACTTCAACTGCCTCCAACTCAAGAAATACACAAATTAATGATTCAGTTGGGATGAAAAGCTGCCACTGAGAAATAGGGGCTATTTTCCTGTTTTGTTTAGGTTAGTTCACTTAAAAAGAAGGTTTTGTAGTGAGCAGGGATTTGGTTTTGGTAACATTAACTGTATTGGTCTTCGCTCCCTACGTGATGCGTTTAACGTGAGAACGAGACCTGTGCTTGCCTGGATGAGTGTATACTTTCCTACCTAAAGAGGTTGTGCTGTGTTGAATGACTCACACAGCAGCCGTGTCTTTTCACTACTAAAGCCGGGCCTGCTAACTCTGGCCAACACCCTCTGATGTGCCACTCCAGCCTTTCTTTCACTGGGCCTGTTCTTGGATGTATTTTGTTCAGGTTTCAAAAGGTGTATTTACAAAAGTTGTGTTGTGGGAAAAACAAGAATAGAAGTCTTTCAGAGTCTTTGTCTTCAATAGTGTTCTCCGTGTGGAGCATGTGGTTTGCAGACGTCAGCCTGCCGCGTGCTGCTCCTCTCTGAATCAATCTCCTGAATGACTCTCACTCTTTCCAAATCTCCACACACCTGTGGCTGGTCGGGTTAAATAATGCTACGTTTAAACATGGCCGGCTATTTTCATAAACAGACATTTCAACCTCTCCGTTTATATATGCCGTAAATGCCGTCAAGAGCATGCCAAACCTGTAGGTGGCAGTGTAACAAGAAGCTCAAGCCCACGTTAGCCAATCAGAATCCTGAAAATAGCAACAACAAAATATCTAGGATAATCATAATTGTCTATATCATCTACTGGCAGTTCTACAGATTGGCCTATTAATGAAAGCTGCAGCCTCAACAAGACTCTTAAATTTGTTTTTCTAGACACAAGATCATTGTCTATCAAAACTGCACTGATAAATGAGTTGATTCTTCAACATGGCCTGGATAATGTGAAACATTTCCCCAAATGTTTTCTTACCATTAAATAAAGCTTCCCTACCTGATGACATGCCCATGACAGACAGAAAGGGTTTTACTACGTGGAAGAAAAAAAAGGGGAGATTTCAGACCCATTTTGAAACTCCACATCCTAAACTAATGCCCACGAGATGTTTCATATGCTAACCATCAAGCAGTAACTGGAACTGGTTCCGCTGGGTGATTGGTTCACCACAATAGACATAAAGGACGCATGCTTTCTGCATACTGTTGTAGCGGCTGCGTAACACAGTACAACAGACTGACATTCAGCTATTCCCTGGCACCCTGCACCTTCAGCAAATGTGTGGACACAGCGCTTCAGCCACTACGCGACTATGGCATGAGCCCAAGCTAGCGAGACCGTCTCTGCGGCCATCTCACGACTACGTGTTGCTCATCATGATTGGGAAATCAACTCACCGGTCTCCTGCTGACTCTGCAAGCCGGTCAAAGTTTTGTAAAAATCTGAGTAAACACAGAGGAAAAAGGTGAAGATGGCTATCAGCTATGACATATGGCTACGAACGTGGATGGGCAGGACCATATCTGCCACCATCTCCATCAGAGGGAACGCAGAGGCAAGCGTGGAGGAATTGAACACCAACTGCAACTTCTCTGCATGTGAGCCGGGTGGCCTCCGTGTCTCTGTGCCTGTGTTGGTTTCCAGCGGGATGTCTGGAGCTGTGGTGTCCTTTTGCTGACACTTAGTTGGATCCATGAGTGCCGACGCCATTCAATCATGTGACTCCTTTTCTGCATGCCTATCCAGCAGCCACATTCTGCTTTATCATGAATCACGCACAAGTTGAAGGAGCTGATGGGATTATGGTTCCCTGGAATTGTACCATGTACAATTTCATGTGACAAATCAAAATTGATTGATTGAAATGGGCATATTGACCAACCAAAGGTTGAATGTTTTCCTTTAGCTTCCCCATTGCCCACATGCTTCTAGGTAGGAACTTATTTTGAGCTGAGAAAGGAAATTAGAAAAGAAAAGAAGGTAGCAGGCATGTGCAGAGGAAAGGCTGTGATGTAGTTTGTGTGTGCTGGTCTAACGCAACTACCAAAGTGTGTACACTCACATTAGCATAATACAGCTTTGCATATGATCTGAGCACTTTCCAAGATGCTCGAGACGACAGAGAGAGAGAGTTGAGAGGGAAGAAAATAAAGCTCTTGCTATTTTGCAAGCCTGAGACGATCACATGCTGTCGACAGCACCTCACATAACATCCACCCACCACCGCAACCCCCCTACACCCACCCACCCTGCCCTGCATCGTCTTCGAAACCTTGTCAACACACAGTTATACAAACAGAGCAGAGGCTTCATGTCTTATCTTTCTGGACTCTCATTCTGGCACTGTTTTTCCGGGTTTGGTCCAGGCAGGAAACAGTATACAATAACCCCATCTTACACCTTTGGGATGAACTGTACCAACTGTGGGCCAGGTCGTATCACAATGCGCAACAATGAGCAATGCAAGGAGAATGGCGAGGACAAAGGCATCAGGCCATCATCTGAACCATATGCACTTATATCAAGATAAATCAAGGTCAGCTAAATCTGCAAATCTGAATGTCAGCTTTGATAACCTTACCTTCTCCATCTAATACTTTACTTTGTAAGCATGATAATGTTTACTAGGGGTGGTATGGTTCATGAAAAAACATCCGAACCGCTCGGTTCGCATGTCTCAGTTCGGAGTGTGTGTGCCGCACGGTTTGTCAGTACACTGTTAATGTGCACTAACCACTTACTGCTGTAGTGCCCACTTTATACACCTATGTTAAAACACTTACTGGAAACGACGAGGGGATGAGTGTGACGAACGCAACACATGGCAGCTGATTGGACGAACGCGTCACGTGGTTCTTGCTGCTCCCGAATTTCAAAACAGACTCTAATGGCGTCTCGTTCTGAATACGATCTCGTATTTTACGAAAATAGTTCACCGAAAAGTGTTTCTGAAAACATTTTAAGCGAGAAATAGGCCATACAGTTGCTGAATCTGTCTGTTTTTTTGATTGACAAAGGTCAGCTTAAAAGATTTTCGTCAGATTTTGAGAGGCGCCGAGCTGACCGCTCCTCAGGTGGAGTGTGGACTGCTGCAGGTCACGTCACATGCAGAAATGACAAGTGGGAGAGATAAGGAAGGCTGCCCGGAGTTGGAGGATGCGCCAGCGTCGTATATAGTCTGGTGTGTGGGAACATTTTGGATTTCATGTTACCTATGATGACAGCGGAAATCAAACAATAGATAGAACTGCCACTGTGTGCATGTATTGTGCAACATGCATTCAATGTGCTAATTTTAGCTATATATCATATGCTGAAGTATATTTCTGGAGTGTTAAAGATTAAAAGAGAAAATAAGAAGAACCGTAAAGAACCGAAAACCGTGACCCTAAAACCGTGATACGAACCGACAACAATGCAATTGTAGACTCCACCAAAAGTGTGTACCCTCAATGGAACTACAGATGACCAGGCCTTTCCTATACTATGTCCCATTAATTCAATTCAATGTATCAAATCATAACAAGAGTTATCCCGAGACACTTTACAGATAGAGTAGGTCTAGACCACACTCTATAATTTACAAAGACCCAGCAAGCATTTAGTGCAACAGTGGTTTCACTTCATGGTTTTATTGGTTCATATTCTGTGTGTTTTTATGTTGATGTCTCCCATTGAAAAGCTATGGTAATGTTAAATGAGGCTGGCTGCTGAAACACCTAAATCATGCACGTCATGTCTCTTAGTTCGGAAACTTGAAAATTGAACACTGTGCCCAAATAAGCTTCTTCTTGGAGCTGAGATATCAACTACAAATTTTTAATTGAGATACCAGTGACTGGCTGATCATCTGCTAGGCCTGATGAATGGAACACCAAAGTATCCTGAAATTCAAAATCAATTAACTGTGCTAGCCAGTGCTCGCTTAATTTGTCCTTTTTTTTTTAAAGACACCTCTTAAAAACACCTCAATCTAAAAAAAGCCCTCATTAACTATTAAGGTACATGTTAAAGGGTGTATACATTTTTCTCATGGTCTTTACATTGACCAAATCCATTAATTATTAGTTTACTGTAAGATGTTATTAAGCTTTGAATTTTGGGTTATGGATCTTTCCATTAGGGATCTTGAATATTTAAGTTTGAATAGGTGTAGCCCAGATTTAAGGTAACTTAATGGATACATGTATGGATTGTACTATATAAAGTGGCACCCCCCCCCCCCTAAATTTGACAAATGTAGGCTACAGTTGTCCCTATTTATACCTTAAAGGGATGTTGCTGTATATTTTCTGTTCAGATGCAAATTTAGGAATTTGCCCTAAATTCAAATGAATGAAAGTCATTTTTACCTTGGATTATCTCCATGTTTTAGAGTAAATTCTTTTTTACAAATAGCATTAAAGCCATCCTGCAGTTTGCCCCTTAAATGAAAAAAAGCCCTTTTAATGTATGTGTTAATGTCCTACTAAGGGCCATAATTTTTCTCCAATATTTAATGGTTTATTATTATATCAAGTTGTTGTTGTTGCTGTCATGGATGAATGGATTACCTGTACAGTTTAAGGGATTTTCAGAGTAAAAAATAACTAAGGCCCATTTAAAGTGTAAATTAAGGGTGTGGATTTTATGTTATTTTGTCAATATTAAAGGCCTATTACCCCTTTAAAAGCCCTTAAACCCTGCAGATAATCCATTAAAAGCACCCTAATATGAAAATGAAGGGATTTAGTTTCAGAGTGGAAGAGTGGAGGCTGTTATAGCAGTATGTTAATGCCAAAGGTTTCCCATACATACTGTATGTATGCACACACGTCCTTGGTCTTTTTGTGTGTTTTTGTGTCTTTGATAAGTGGATCAGTGTGAAATGGTCTCCTGATATCAGTGGTGACATGACTCTGTCACTTCTGTGTGTGTGTGTGTGTGTGTGTGTGTGTGTTCAGAGACTCAGAGCAGCTCTTAGCTCATTAATGTAAACACGCTACTAAGCACAGGTTTTGCAGAGCTGCACCACTGACTCCCACAATCCACTGGGAGACAGGCCGAGATGTCTGCCTGTTTTATAGCTCTTTATCCTCCCCTGTCTCTCTTTCTCTTTGTCTGTCTATGTCTCTGCCCATGGTATCCCCCTCAGGCTTTACCTTCCCTCAAGCTTTATCTCCTCCATCATCACTTTTGCCTCTTTCCCTTTCTTCCCCTCTTATATTCTTGCCCTCTTTGTATACTTTCTCCATATTCTATTTCATACTCCAACATCTGCCAACACTTTGAAATCCACACAAATGGCCCCTTCAAAGTTTAGACTGTGACATTAAATAATAACCGCCATATGCCATTTACTCTTTACAACCATACAACTTTCATGTAGAGCACCGAACCGCTGCGAGAGCCAAATGTCTGGCCCACGCCGACCCACTGGCGCTTACCTGAACGCACCTGTCATAACGTGACATAAAGTGAGCAACATGTGAAATAAAGTGTGTCCTGCTCAACTTTATTTTGACCTGATCCCACACCGTACACTAGACAGCGCCATTCACCATCTAAGCCACCTGTCATCTAAGCAAATTATTATGTATTGTAGGGTAATATTATTTATACAGACATTAGACATTACACATTAATCTTGTATAAAAAATGCTTGGAACAGATATACAGGTGGCTGTGGCACTATTAAAACCCTACAGTACATGTCCTACTGCACTATACAAATGTATACTTCAAGTAAAGAGTGAAAGAGATGCAATATCAGCAAAATGTACTTAAATTGACTTAGCGTCTGTTCAAGGTGGAGCTTTCAACTCTAATATGCTGGATAGTTTAATGAATAACAATGCATCATAGTTTACTTTTATTTTGTGGGTAAAGTCTGAATCTGCAACGTAACCAGTAACATTTCTCTGTCAGGTAAATGTAGTAGTATAATGTTTTCCTCTAAATTAGAAGAATCACTATCAGCTTTAATGGCCAATGGAACACGTACTGTACAGAGTTTGACTCTGGCTTTTTGTTGCTCTCACAGTACACAGAAATAGACATACGGATACAAGGAAAACAGGGCAACAGGCCTGTGGTCATTTAATCTTGTGATGGTGGATGTTTTGGGTACCGGGATGATGGTGGCGCTTTGAAGCAGGAGGGGACTTCATACAGCTCCAGAGATCTGTTGAAAATCTGTGAGAAGATCGGGGCCAGCTGGTCAGCACAGACTTTGAGGCAGGAGGGAGACACGCCGCCTGGGCCTTTGCTTCATTGGTCCATCTCACAGTCTCGAACACAGGCTTCGCAGATTTCAGTTTCTGCCTGTAGGTTGGGAGAAGATGAACCAGCCAGCGATCAGAGAGTCTCACAGCTGCATGGCGGACAGAGCGATAGGCGACCTTTAATGTTGTATAGCAAAGGTTCAGTGTGTTATTATCCCTGATGGGCACTCTGTATTTGGGGAGTTCTTTGCTGAGGTTTGCTCTGTTAAAGGACAATGAGCAGGTAGTCTGGATGTTTTCTCTCCACGTTAGTTATATGGTCAACCAAGTGTTGTAACACCTAGCTAATGCAAGCCTGAGGTGGGATGTAATTACCAAACTGAAGAACTGAGGAAAACTCCTGCAGTGAATAAAAGGGTTTGCAGTTAATAAAAAGAGTTTCTAGATGAGGACTGCATGATTTCCTCACCACTGTGACATCAGTACACCAACCTTCGCTTATATAAAAGCAGATTCCGCCTCTCCTCATTTTCCCCAATAGCTCTGTAACACAGAGCAGAGCAGATGAAGCAAAGTGTCCACGATGTGCTCACCATGCCAGGTTTTAGTGAAGCACAGGACAGCAGATCTGGAAAAGTCAGTTTGCTTCGTTGACAGCAGCAGCTTGTCTATCTTGTTGGTCAGAGAGCGGAATTTCCCCAGATGAAGTGACGATAGCGCAGTTTGAAAGCTCTGCTGTCGCAGTTTAACGAGCACTCTAGCTCGTTTCCCTCTGGCGTCTCCTGGTAATCCTAGAAGAAAAGAGCTGCTGCTCCTCCAACATCTACAAGCTGAAAAATGACTAGGACTCCATTGGCGGTGCCATCTTGATTTACTCAATGTGTACACAGTGAGTCAGTAGTATACAGTTGGGTCACATATTAAGTGCTTTGGGGGCCTCTGTAAGTTATTTCAGAGTACAATGGTTAAGCAATACAGCAATACCGAAAGCCAAGCAATTATTTTAAAAGTTTTGGTTAGCAGTCACAGTTGCTTTGCTATTTCTCGGCCGTGGAGAAAAGTTAACCCAACGTTAGCTAGCAAGCTAATGGATGCTCAAGCATTAAATTTCATTCTTCAGTTTAGAAACAGTTTGTGAAAAGCTCTGATACCTGCCCAGCACTAGACAACAGACAAACACAGTTAGAGACTAGCTGATAAACAGAATGGAGCATTTAGCAGCTAAAGAACCAGGTCATTTTCTCAGGAGTTTGTGAAGACCAAACCAGAGCTCAAAGGAGATTGAATGTTGGATTTGCACGTGTTGGCTAACCAGTAACACAACTGAATGCTAATGTTTCTTTGAGTCTGTAGGATGTGTATGTGTTTGCTGACGTCAAACTTTATACGGTGATAAGATGTCAATGTTATGTTTACAGCTTGTTCCACTGCCCCCGGGTGTGTCACTGCTAAATTAGGAGTTCCCCTCACGGTAAGACAGGTCTCACAGTTGCCTACGCGCAAATGATGCACTTCTCTCTCGCTATCCTCCTCATGACTGACAGATGTGTGTATTAGGTTCCTCACCACTGATCTGTTATGTTGTAAGAGGTGGTTAGAGATAAAAAATTAAGATATTGGTCTGCGTAAGTAGGTTTCCTGTAAACTGCGGTCAGGCCTGTCGTAAACACTGGTGTCTAGAAACCGAAACCTACCATCCTCTTCCTGTTCACTAGTGCACCTGATATGAGAGCTGATATTGCTGATGTGTAGGGTGAAGAAAGACCATGAGCAAGAGACCATCTTTGAACAGAGACATACAGGACCAACTGTCATCGTATGACTTCCATACTAGGGTCACAAGATGACTAAGCCATGACAACTGAAAAAAATGTATTAGAATTTATTAGTATTGATGTGGCACCAATTGCCTTTCTCCTGTTATCCTCAATTGTGGAAAACACCCCTAGATCAACACATTCTCACTCCAGCCCGGTCTCATGGCAGTTCATGAAATGGTCACATTATTGAATCTATTGATTCGTGTACTGAACACATTAATGGCGAGCACAAAAATGTAAAGTAATGTATTTAAATGGGAATCATATTTCATGATCACAGAACGATTACAGTAGCGAGTAGTATTGATAAGGCGAAAATCCGCGCAGGGAGGTTGGTCGTGTGGTGGATGGGTCAAACAACACAGGACTTTCACCCCGGAGACCAGGGATCGCATCCTGCGTGTTGCAGTTCCTTTCCGCGTTATTCTCTTCTTAACCACAACTGTCCCGTTGTTGTCGGCGTCTTCTGTGTGACGGTTCCTTTCCCCGTTTTTCTTTTCCTAACCACAACTGTCCTGTTGTTGTGGCGTTTCATTTTCCCGTTGTTGCATGCCACAGAGATCGCGGATCGTGTCCCTGCACCCGGGGATCGCGTCCCATGTGTGGCGGTCCGTCCCGTTGTTGTCTCCAGCGTGCGGCGTTTCATTTCGCTGATGTGGCGTTTCATTTCACCATTGTTGCGTCCCCCAGAGCAGCCCAGTGTCATGGCAGTTCGTGAAATGGTCATGTTTGAAAATCGTGACCTGTACACGAAATAAATGAGAAAATCGTGACCTGTACACAAATCAATGAATCAAAATAACGTGACCATTTCACGAACTGGCGTGAGACCTGGTTGCTCACTCCCAGCGCACCAAAAAGCGAAGCTTGGTCAGGTGCCTTTGCCGTTTGTTACTGATACAAAAAGTCTCCTTTAGCATCTAGCACTTTGGCGTCATTTTTAGACGCAATTGGTCAGGACTCTCTGTGTCACTTTTTGACGCTTTGGGTCGTGACGTTCATTAACTGACATGCGGCACAAGAACGGGACATGGTGGGTGGGGTTACAAAATGTACGTTTCAGTGACACGCGGGACAAGATCAATACACAAATCCAGGTCTCTTGGATTAAAGTCCTGTGTTCTTTGACCCATCCACCACCCCGACCTACCTCTTTACCAGGTTTTTGGTCTTTCATACTACTCTACTACTACTGCTACCATTGTCGCTCTTAATACTATGTCATCTTGCAGCGCCGCGGTCGAGCAGTTGCTCTGCCCACTGCATTTCATACAGACGCTAAAGGATTTTTGCCTCGGTATCTGATGCTGAGAGCCACTGACCAAGCGTCAGTATTTGACAAGCTGGGAATGAGAACGGGTTGGCTAGATACATAAACTTCACCTGGAGCAGGATCCAAATCCCAACCCTGAATGAGTAGTGTACCATGACATCAGACAAAAACCTAAATAGACCGTACCGCGTCATTAATAAAACTAGGGCTGCACGATATGAGGAAAATATCTAATTATGATCATTTCTGTATCATTATTCCCCATTTCCATTGAAAAATATAGTGTGATTTTTGCGAGAATTTTGTCTGTTGGATATGATTTGTAGGCCAGGAGCACCACAATACTTTAACAAATATTGCGATTTCAAAAAAATAGTGATTAATTGTGCAGCCCTAAATAAAACCCTGTAAGCAGTATATTCATTATGTATTACATTTTACAAATACATCAATGTAGTAGTTTTTTCTGTCCAATGGGAGCATTTTTACACAGAAACACAATGTCACTTTCTGACCGTTTTCTGTGAAGGAATGTCAGCACACTTATAATACACTGTATTACAAACTGTCTATTCTATTAAAGGGCTCATATTATGCTTTTTGGCTTTTCCCCTTTCCTTTATTGTGTTATATATCTTTTTGTGCACGTTATAGGTTTACAAAGTGAAAAAGCCCAAAGTCCCCCCCAAAGGGACTTACCATCAACAGAAAACACTGTTCACAAACTGCTCCAAACAGCTCTATTGTAGTCCAGCCTTTACTTCAGAGACAAACGTGGTCACTTTGGAACACACGTTATAATGCTCGCCTAGCTGCTAGCATGGCACTCCCTCATACTCTGCTTCTGACTGGCTAGTAGTCCTTACCTAGCTACTGTCAGGACACGCCCTCATACTCTGCTTCTGACTGGCTAGTAGTCCTTACCTAGGTACTGTCAGGGCACGCCCTCATACTCTGCTTCTGACTGGCTAGTAGTCCTTACCTAGGTACTGTCAGGGCACGCCCTCATACTCTGCTTCTGACTGGCTAGTAGTCCTTACCTAGGTACTGTCAGGGCACGCCCTCATACTCTGCTTCTGACTGGCTAGTAGTCCTTACCTAGGTACTGTCAGGGCACACCCTCATACTCTGCAACTGACTAGCTAGCAGTGCTTACTGCACATGTGTGACTCCCAACAAAGATGGAACAGAAGTGAGATGTCTCACTCTGTAGCTAAAACAGAGAGCTCAACACACAGGGTGAAAAGAGGAGCTGCAGCAATGTGCAGTACAACAAACAACCCAGTCTCACGGCAGTTCGTGAAATGGTCACGTTATTTAACCTATTGATTTGTGTACACGGACACGTTTATGTCGTTTTTTTGAATCATAATCAACAATCAACAATGTCGTCAATGCTTGAGTTCATGTGTAGAGCACCTGGTGATACTTCGAGCAAAGTTGCATGTTGTGTCGAGCCTTGTTAGTGTTTTAAAAATAGTGATTTTGATCCTATCATAGTAGTGCCCCTATCACTCCCTTCCGTTCTAACTATGCTTTTAAACGAAAGTTTGACTCCGGTATATTCACAAAAAGACCCTAGGTTGCATTTTGGCGAGAGTTACGCTATAAAGTAAATAATATGGCCTAATTTGATCCTATAGTGTGTTACTCTGCACTTGCTTTTTGACTATTACAAATAATAAAGCATAAATTATCATCTTAAAATAGAAGATATACTGTCTCACATCACATAAATCATGAACAGGTAAGTGAGTGGTTGAAGAGGATTCTTTTTTTTCTGTCTCGGTATTAACTGTCTCTCATTTGGACTCAGTCTTGACTTGGACTCAAACTTTTTTGGACTTGGTCTTGACTTGGATTTGAACCTCTTTGGACTTGGTCTTGATTTGGACTCGACTAGTCCTGGTCTTGGACTTGTCTTGGAATCGACAAAGGTGGACTTGACTACAGCCCTGCGTGACAGAGAGAGAGAGAGAGAGAGAGAGAGAGAGAGAGAGAGAGAATATATATATTTTGCCTATATAGTTATATCCGCGGCCATGTGGTTAACATTCTGATTAATAGCAGGTGGGTGAAATAATACATAATTAATGAGGACGATATTAATTACCGCCTCTAAAGTGTGAACATAGCAGAGAGCAGAGCTGCTGTCCGCTGCAGCAGCAGACAGCTTCATTTATAAGTGTGTCCCCATTAAGAGAGACGCTTGAGGAACAGCACAGCAGTATTACTTCAATATTATTATCATTATTGTTATTGTTTCAGAAGTTTATAACTAGAGTTTTTAGTTTTGCTGCTTAAATGTCCCACAGTATTAGCTGCAGTGACATTACTGCGTGTATGGAAACGATCATTCACTGAGAGCAGCCTCTCTAATCATTAAAGTAAAACACTCATACATCACTACAAAACATCATTTACAGAATCAATGTAGCCTACAGGGACTGTAGAGGGGCAGTGAAATGTCTATGTGGGTCTCCAAAGCAGAGAAAAAGAATTCATTCAGGTGGGTGGAGGGTGGATGATTTTAAAGCGAACATGCGGATTCAGATGAAGAGCTGATTCACGCATCAAGACACTAATAGATAGAGTACGTTTGTGTGTATTTATTACAGTATACAGTATATATTTGTATAGTTCTTTTCATACAAACATTTGTAGTGCTTTACACAAACAAATATAGCCTATATATACATCCTAGAGCATATATACTGTATAAATAGGCCTATATTTGTTTGTGTGTGTGTGTGTGTGTATGTTAAAAACAACAGATAAAAATAAATGACATCCGTACATTCGTGTCTCATTATGCCATGTTGTGAATTGAATTCAAAGTAAAAAGAATTGTGTTCTGCTCAGCTGACAGTGATGATAAAATAGAGTGTATGACAAAACAGTGGATGTCTGGATCTTTAATTGATGTTGCTTTTTACTGAGGGCTCCGAGGCAAAGTCTCATATTTGTTAAATGCCCGTTGTCTCGACTCCTCTCCCCTCGAGTCTCTTCCTCGCCTCCTCTGCTTGAAGCTCCTGTGGCCGGGACCAAGATGCGAGGAAAGGCAAGGTGAGGAATCGGGGATGCACAAACTGGGAATTGAGAAAGGCCAATGCTCGTCATCAACAGGATGAACAATAAAACACAGTAAAATACAGCTTTCAACTAACAGCAGCACTTCATAGTACAGTTCTGCAGGGGCCGAAACGTGAGACCAGAACCCAGGTGTATCGATGTTTTTAACAGGACTCAACTGAACCCAACTGGACTGCCACAGTTGTGACCCGCACTGGCCTACATATTTTAGTCATTACTCTTTCTTTGTTTTCATCGGTTACCAACCGACATCATTTGGCAGTGGAGTGTCTAAAAGGGTTGGCACTCAACCCCCCTGTTGCCCCCCCAAGTCCATTGTGCTACATGTGTGCCGGTGCAGTTAACCCACATGAACAAAACACAGATTTCAAGCCCAGAGCATGGAATCCAGAGAACACGCATGCACACACACACACACACACACACACACACACACACACACATATATAGTGTGTGGCACTATCTTTGTGGGGACCCATCATTGACATAACACATTCCCTAGCCCCTTACCCTAACCTTAACCATCACAACTAAATGCCTAACCTTAACCCTTACCCTCACCCTAACCCTAATCCTAAAACCAAGTCTTAACCCTCAAACAGCTCTTTAAAGGTGTGGGGTCCAGCATTTTGGACCCCACAAGTATACGGGACTCCCGGTTTTTGGACCCCACGAATATAGTTAAACAAGAACACACACACACACACACACACACACACACACACACACACTTCAATGTTTGTATTGAAAATGAAAGAAAATGAAAAAGTTAAATGAGTAATTAATGCCTATGTGATGTTAAAATTGTGATGTCATATCCATGCAAAACAGTTATTTAACTGTAAGCACCTTGACCCAAGACCAGTTGCCCTTGATTTGAACCCTTTCTTGGATAACTATGACCTGGATCACTGAGAACCTTCACAGACATTATTCAAGTCCACTTCAGGTTCTTGTGTTGTGCCACTTCTCATGTAATACCACATGAATTAGGGCACAGGGCACTGCACAAGAGCCTGCAAATCATGCCCAATGTTTTCTAGGCCAAATTCCAACACTGTATTTCTTCATTCTACGTAAAGAAATACAATCTGATTGAATTTTCTGTGCCACCTCATTTAAAGAATCCTGGAATCACCCCTGTCTGTGGGGACCTATTGTGTTCTCGGGAACTGTAACAGTCTGTAACACAAAGGTAACTGAAATTAAGGAACACATTCAACCTTTGTTGTTTATACCAGACTATTAGTACATCTTAATCCACTTACATAACAGCCAGGTCTACACATCAAAGTTAAACCACAATATCCCACCAGAACTTCTGAGCTGTTGCGTTTCAGCTGATTTAAAGTGGATGCTGCAACGTTTGCGCTGGAGATTTAACATGGCGACGCCGGTGCAGGAAAAGTAGTGCAACTCAGAGTATTAAAATATAATGCAACAATGTACATGCTGCAATCATGTTAAGGTATATTTGCAATTTAGAAAAATGGCTTAGAAGGCTTGCAGTTGCCACCAGAAATGAAATAGATGTTACTGCATTGGTCAGACTAACCTAATGGGCATTTACTGAATTACTCTTTCATATGTTTGTTTCTTTCACATTTTTTCTCCCTTCTTTACTCTCCTCCTGTGCTGTTGTTTATTATGTTTGTTTGAGTGTCCTCTCCCAGCCACAGTCCTTGTATTTTTGTGTGTGTGTGTGTGTGTGTGTGTGTGTGTGTGTGTGTACGTGTGTTGGGCCAGGTTGACTGACAGACGGCCTCTGTAATAGCAGGTGTTGCCACGGCGATGTGGAACAGCTTGTCTTCTCTTACCCAACTCTAGCTTTGATCTCTGGAGGCCAACATTAAGACAGCAGCCACACACACACACACACACACACACACACACACACACATGTAAAAACAGGATGCACACCAACCACAGTGCTTGCAGACATGCAGAGAACATCGTAATATACTGTTTACACACACACACACACACACACACACACACACACACACACACACTCATTATCCCAGTGTCATCATTTCACTCAGTTAGGCCCGGCCTGGTCTGTCTCAGAAATACTGAATAACGGCATCTCTTCTTTTCTTTTTCTGTTCTCTTTTCATTCTCTGTTTTTCTCTTTTTGCATCTTGTTATTTATTCCCTCTTCACATGTTCTCTTATTATTTTCACTTCATGTCTTTCTTGATTTCTGCCAACAGTGCAAATTGTTAGCACATTTCGCAGAAAAACATGTCTTTGCATGGTTATTGCAATCAATAATAATCCATTTGACTTGTTACATGAAATCGTACGAGGTACAATTCCAGTGAAATGTTTACCCATCAGCTCAGAGAAGGTCTTGCTAGCATGAGTTCATATTTTCCACCTTTCCCCAAGTGTTTACTCTGATATTCACATTCAAAAACTTTACCGGCCAGCTGGCTAGCTAGCTCAGGCTAGCACAGTCGGCCGGAGGCTAGCACAATTGGCCAGAGGCTAGCACAGTCGGCCGGCGGCTAGCACAGTTAGCCAGAGGCTAGCACAGTCGGCAGGAGCCTGAAAAGTTGATTTCCAGATTGTGATGAGGGAATCCTAGCCATATGTCATCATCCGTCCAACTTGAACAACATAAGGTCTACAGTACATTGTCTAAAAATCAGCAAAACCACAAAATAAACAACCTTTAGGCTATGAAAAGTAATAAGTATTGTATATATACAATACTTCAAAGTTTTTTAGGAGCATTCCTAAAATGCTCTCAAAAAAGACATATGGATGGGTTTACATTTGAAAGCTTTTGACAAATGCAGAGGGATCCCTTTATCCAATGTCTGTGACCTTTTTATAAATTTGCACCAGTTACAGTCACTATTTATCCATTGGTTTCTTTTGAGCAAGTAGCAAACTTTTAGCTTCTCTGTATCACTGGACACCTTGAACTGCACCTGCCACAGTCGATTCCCCTCCTTTCTGGCTCGGCCTGGCCTGACTGTAGGGGGTGGCAGCATCCAACGCATTGTCATGACCGGGTTTGTATGATATTAAACGAAAAGTTCTGCACACTAAAACGTATGATATCATACGAAAACTAGGAGACCGCTGGCTGGTCACGTGACGTCAGCTACAGAGCTCCGTGCTACGGAGCGGCAGCTGCTAGTTGTTTTAAGATGCTACAGAGCTTCCTGCCGCTGGCTACAGACCTCCGTCACAGCTCGCTCGTATCAGTGGCATTTAGTAGATGTGCTTAGCCGCCACAGAACTTTGTGACACTGGCTACGGTGCTCCGCATGGTGCTCCGCATGGTGCTCCGCATGGTGCTCCGCATGGTGCTCCGCCAGGTCATCGGTAGCTGGTGGTTACCCGAGAATAGGTGACTGTGAGCCGGGTACAGAGAACCGCGAGCTGCTCGTCATTTCGGAGAAGTTTTTGCAAGAAAAAGTGAGCGTTATGCTGCTGCGAAAGTAAACTTTAGGCACCGAAACAACTAGTTAAGTTTAGGAAAAAGATCGTGGTTTGGATTAAAACACACATTTCCTGGGTGAAAGTCTTTAGTTTTCCCCTGGAAGCGAATTCCGCTCCCTGGCTTGAAAGTCCTGTGTTTTAACATCCACCCCGGCCAGCCGCGTGCTTATACAGCAGCAGTCAATGTGTTGCACAAAGCAAAAAAAAAGTGTTTGTCTTTTTGTAGCTTTTCGAACGTATGGTTCATGAGAAGCAGCTGCAGCATTATATATATATATATTAACAGATTTAGCATACATGTATGAAAATTGAAATATTTTCTTCCACTTTTTCATCTTTCTTCCCTTTCCCGTTTACTGTCCCATAGAAGACTTCTGAGTTGCGTGGTAAATGTCATCGTATTTGCTTTACAGGGAGTTATAAGACAACAGAAAGCAGCAAAATTTAATAAAAAGTGTAATAAAAGCCAGCCTCCCTGTATGCAAATATTTGTTCTTCATTTTCCACACAGGGATACTTCCTCTCTTTGTCTCTTCATCTCCAATGAAATAATAAATGCTGTTTTTTTCTTTTTTCTCCAAAATTAACTAAATATACCGTAAACTGTGAGCCACAATCAACTGGTGCAAAGGATTTGTATCTATAAAGGGTCAAACCTGTGAATTATACTAACTTTCCTAAGGTTGTATACACACACACACACACACACACACACACACACACACACACACACACACACACACACACACACACACACACACACACACACACACACACACACACACACAGTATTCCCTGTGTTACACACATCAATTAAAAATCTTGACAAAAGCTCTAAATTGACTCTCTCTCTCTCTCCCCATTTTCTCCAGCGAAGTACAATTTCCTCCGCACAGATAAAGCTGTGTCCATTCTAAGAATCAATAATCCGTTCATAAATATGTTATTAATAAAGGAGTTAAGCCGCATATATATTTCATGGCAGAGGAAGGGAGCGTCTCCCTGAGGCCGCAGGGCTTTACTCCATATCATTCATTTATAATTAATCTGCACCACTTGGGACTTAGTGAATTAGGAATCCCGCAACAGACTAGAGCTCTGTTCTGTTTCTATCTGTTGCAGCTCGCGAACATGGGAGGTCCTTTTTCTCACTGCTGGTAGGAAAAAGAGGAGGGAGAGAGATTTCATGTTGCAAAAGGACAGCAAATAAAGTTGAAGTTTATCTAAGCAGGAAAAAGGGAGTGACAGTCACACTGCCATAATGGACCAGGAGGCAAAATGTGCTTTTTTAATGTCATTTGTAGACTTTTTTTTTTGGAATAATATATTTAATATAGAGACTACAATATTTAGCTGCACAACTGTCTTTGCACTGAGAGACTTAACATTTCTTAGATGCAATTTTGTATTCCTTTTTTAGCAATTTTAGCAAACCTTGCCACTTCATGTGTGATTATGTGTTGAAGCAATACACACAATACACTCATGTAGTAAATATTTATGTATTGTGTATACTGTGGCTCTATTTGTATTGGTCATGCCTGATTATGTAATGCACGTAGTAGAGGCCCACAGTATTCTTGAGTGTTACAGTTCTTTCTCTAAGGCCAGACTTAGTTGTTTGATATAAAAGAAAAGGAAAATTATAACTCAAAGTCCAATTACTAGATGGATCTTTCAGCCAGATCTCACAGTCTTCATCAGCATAGTTTGAATGATGGAACACAATGAAGAACGACCTGCAATAAACGTATTACTGTGAAAAGAAGCAGGATAAAGTACCGTTTCACAATGATTGAAAATGTTTCGGATTATCCAACAATTTCATGGCTGGTTATATATTATTGTTTCTCACTTTGTCAGTGTATCTCTATTAAGTCATCATGTTCAATTCATCTGTTGTCATGGCCTACTTCTTTTTGCTTTCACTCGTGTGGAATCAATCAAGTATGTCTTATCTTCATTTTAAAATCAAACATCTGCTTTACACATTTTTCCACACAGTATTGCATAAATTTCAGTTTAATATGTTTTATTATTATTATTATTATTATTATTGTTATTATTATTATTATTATTATTATACATTATAGTAGTACTTGTTAATATTGTTACTTGTAGTTTTAGATGTAGAGCGAGTAGTGGCAGTACTAGTGTTGTCCATTTCTTCTTTTTTTAAATGATTTGCAACTTTTATTTTGAAATGTAACAAAGATGCACTAAAACGATATAATGGGTAAAAAGAGAAAATAAACAGTACAATACATGAGCATAAAGCTCACATGACCATCATCCGTGTTTCCACCTCATCCTTTAAGTTACACGTTTAGACTTGAGAAGTGTTTTTTGTTTGTTTGTTAAGCATCCTATATGACATTCTTTCATATAAAATAGATAATTAGCTAACTCCGTCAAGCAGACCTGTGAAGAGACTAAAGGCACCTTCCAGCTCCTGATAATAATTTGCCGTCCGGTGGTGCTTGGAGTCGTGTTCAGCCCTTCAGTGGTTGAGGAAACACAGAAACATCTTACCGCCTCCTGAAATATCAATCCGGTGGCGTTCACAATATAACAGTAAATCTTCATGCAGAGTTACCGGATTTTGGGACGGCCTCTAGCTCACCCAGTAAGAGCGTGTGCCTCAAATAAAGGGAAAAGCCCCCCTCCCCCCCCCCAATACGTGTTCCCAATACATTCGCAGCGGGCCATCTTTAAAACCAAGTCTATACCGTTTAACCTAGCCAAATAAAGTGAAATTTGAACTCATAAGAGCATTCCCTTAAATTCTTTTGAAATTGCAGTTCGATGGTCCTGGATCAGTCAGACATGCCACAAAGTACACGCAAACACACACACACACACACACACACACACACACACACACACACACAGACAGAATGGGTCCAGCCTTCTATTGTCCTTGGTTAATCAGGGGTGGACTGACATTGCCGTCACTTTTCCCCAAAAAACAAAAGACTCGCTGTGGATGTGAGGGAGCTGTATCAGTGCAGCATCTCCCCGGCAGCACCAGGGCAGCCAGGCAGGCGAGAAGAAAGGCCCGACCGCTGCAGGATGGCTGCAGGCGAGGAGAAAGACACTGCTGACAAACGCATTAATTACTTTATCAACTTCTTTTCCCAATTAACCTTACATGCCACCTTCCAGGTAAGCCAGCCGGAGGGGGGGGCTGGTGACTCCTCATCAACAAAAAAAAAAACTCTGAGTCAGAAAAAAGATGAGGTGAGGAGAGATGAAGAATACTGGAGACAATAGTTTCCCCTGCTCTTTAAAAAAAAAAAGAGCAACGCAAAGACAAAAATGACCAGATAACATTGTCATTAGCATGCAATTAGCGGTTTCCACCAATCACAGTTGTGATTACAAAACATAGCATCCACTTTAATTAATACTCTGTTTGATATGTATTTTCATTTACCCCCTTCATTTGCATTTTCAATTATTTCTCAATATGGGCGTGTCAGCTGTTTGAAGATGGCCTTTTCCTTTGACCAGCGCCTCACTGTTTCAGACAGAGAGACAGAGAGAAGTCAGGAGACGGAGAGTCACACGCAATACAGTAAAATGCAGTGGTGGAATGTAACTACGTACAATTACTCCAGTACTATATTTCAGTCCAAATGTTGAGGTACTTGTACTTTACTTGAGCCTTTTTCTTTTCATGCCACTTTCTACTTCTACTCGGCTACATTTCAGAGAGAAATGTTGTACTTTTTACTCCACTACATGCATCTGTTACAGCTTTAGTTACTTTACATATTACGATTTCCGCACACAAAGCATGTGTAGTTTATAAAATCTGATGTTTTAACATCATCATTAAACACACAACTGTTTGGATCCTTTACACTTTCTAAAATGTGAGGATTATTCTGCCTCGAGTACTTTTACTTTTAATACTTTTAAGTACATTTACCTGATGATCCTTACATACTTTTACTTAAGTAACATTTTCAATGCAGGACTTTGACTTGTAACTGAGTATTTTTACAGTGTGGTATTAGTACTTTTACTAAAGTAAAGGCTCTGAATACTTCTTCCACCCCAGGTAAAGTGTGATTGTGGCTTCAGTGGATGACCCCGAAGAATGAATGGTACTACTGCAGACTATCATTAGTATCGCTCTGGTGCAAAAGAAATACTGCGTTAACACTCTTCTTGTTTTCCTCTGTTTCAAATATTATTATTATTATTATTATTATTATTATTATTATTATTATTATTATTGTTATTATAGAGTATTAGGGCCACCGCTTCAAGATTAAAGTCAAAACAGTTATTCACATTAGTTCAATGACGTTGTCATATATTAAAGATATAGTCAAAAAGGCACTAGAAGTAAGTTGTAAAATTTCAGAATAAATGGTTACAGTAGGACAACAGTAAATGCACTGAATGTAAATCTAAATCTGAATGTAACATATTGTGTATATAAAAATATATTGCTTCATTAAAAATAAAGTTGTCCTCCGAAGGGGGGTGGGGGGGGGGGCAAATAAAACATTTCAAAATAAAGTCATACTATTTTGAGAATAAACGTGTTATATTTCAAGAAAGGAAAGGTAAAAAACTTACAATACAAAGGTGGTCATTTCACCAAAAATGTCATCACGTTACAAGAATAAAGTTCATATGTATAGAATACATTTGTAATATTGAAACAAATATGGTCAAATATTTGTTCAAGATAAAGGAAAAGAAATAAAAATAACGTAATATTTCAGGAATAGAAATGAACAGGATGAAGGCGTAATATTTCGAGAAGAAATACAGAAAATTGGGGGATATAAAGACAGTAATACTATCAATACACTATTACTATTCTTATCAAAAATGTTGTGTGTTGCAAAAAAGTCACTATTTTCAGAACACTGTCTTAATATTTCCATAGAAAAGTTGTAATATGATGAGAATGAAGTGAACATGTTGAAGATAAAGTAAAGATGGATGTTTTTTTCCCATAACAGTGGGTCTAATACTGTTGTGAAAATACATCTTTGCAATGAGAGTAATCAATGATATGACATTTAACTTATTTTAATTTAATTTAATGTATACTTTTTATTGATCCCCAGTGGGCAAATTACAATTTAGAGTGGACAGAGATGTTTTCTCAGGTAATCTAGGTAATACTAATACTACTATAACTACTCTTCATTAGCAAAAACACATATTTCCGTCTATGTAGCACAACACATTGCAGCAAGAATGTACACAATCATTTTCTTTTTCAGCTGAGACAGCAGACAGCTCATACCTTTTTTTGGCTCCCCACCATCTTTTAAGTTGACCTGTGTTGATCTGAAATGAAGACAGATTCAGCAACTGCACGGCCTGTTTCTCTCTTCACATGTTTTCAGAAACACGTTTCGGGGAACTGTTTTAGTCCAATATGAGATCGTATTCTGAACGAGCCGCCATGACAGTCTGGCTGTGAATTTCCGGAGAAAAAGAACCACGTGACGCGTTCGTCCAATCAGCTGCCGGTTTTCATTTTCTGGGAAACAATCAGACTGTTAATGGAAACAATACAGAGCAGCGCCGCCTGTTGCTATGGAGACGTATTATGTTTTGCGCACGCGCGGAGCGTACGCTCAAGTCGGCGTCGCCTCGGTGTGTTCTGAGGCACTTTTTGGACCTCGGGGACCCGACTGATTTCTGCCGACGGTCGGCCTTCTGGTTGGTGTGTAAGCACCTTAAGAGTGCAACGCTGATCTGGATTCAGTTAGGACCTCGTTTAGTGTAGCCTTGTTCCAAGCTTTTGGTCCACTGCATTGTTTAACATTACAGTAGAATCTGTTTTTCTTTTACATTAGAGTGTCTGTCAGAATGGCTGTGGAAGTAGAAGATGAAAGGTTAACACAAGCATATGGATCGACCATGAAAGCCCTCCAAATACACACACACACACACACACACACACATACGCAGACGCACAACACGCACACACATGTGCACGTGCATCCTCTCATTAAAACTTTGAATGGAAAATCTGGGAGGGAAAGTGTTAATCAGATGTTTAATTACCATCCCCCAACCCTCTGAATGTATTGAAGTAGTTGAGCGTTGGTGTTTTTCATTCTGGGAGGAGGAAGGGAGGGTGCAGGCCTTTTTTTTTACCACCAGTTGAAATGTTAATTATGACCTTGGCAGGAGAACTGAAACACTAAGGCTTGGAGTAGAATGGAAGGCCAAATACAAAGCAGCTGTGGCCTGGGCTGGGGCTCTTACTGGGACTGAGGCTGGAACTGAGACTGGGGGGAAATTAGACCCAAAGGAGGAGGCAACTGAATGTAAACCGTAAATGGGATTAGGACTACATGTGAAGATAGGGCTGGGCTTTAAACTGGGGCTGAGATTAAACTTGACACTAGGATAGAGTTTTCGCGTGGAATTGATATTGAGGATGCGACGAGGACTTAGACTGCAGATAAAGATAAGATAGGTAATACAACTACAACTGACGCTTGGACTGCAGACTGGGTCTGTGATAGGTATTGGGACTAAACCAGCATGGGTCCAAACCCAGGACTGAGAGTTGCAGTAAGATGTGGGTCGAGCCTGAACCACAAATCTTCTTGGGGTTTAAACTTGGATTGGGAGGCTTGGATTTAAACTGAAATTGAGATTAGGACTTAAACTGGGACTAACTGGGTCTACGACTGGCACCCTAGATGGAGCAAAATGGTGGCTAGGCTGGGACTGGAATTGGAACTGATGCTGTGATTTTAGTTGAAGGTGACACAAAGGCATAAATCTGCATGCACTTTGGGCTGAGACTAAAGGAGCAGGCATCGCTAGCTGGGGCTGGAGAGGTGTGTGTGTGTGTGTGTGTGTGTGTGTGTGTGGGGAGAGAGAAAAAGAAAAACCTGGATGTCGCTGTAAGGGCTCCCTGTGGGATGCTGTGAATGTACACGCTATGACGGGATGAGAGCAGAGAAAAGGGAAGGAGGTGAGAAAGAAAGAGACTGAAAGAGAGAGAGAACATCAATTTAGCCTCTCATAAACACTGAAGGAACATTCACTTAACAAGTTGCATATGTTCATGCATAATACATTAAGTCGCCACACACAAATACGCATCACAGCTCTATGTCATTTCATTTAGGCAGATGATGTAACAAGAAAAGAAAAAAGCACCCTGTTTGTATCATACCCTGTTCTACTATTGCACTGAACCATTAAAACTGAATACTAAACTAAATATCACACTGTAAATTAACATTATGACATATTGTATCTGCATATTGAAAATGCTTTACAGATTCCTAATAGGCTGTTTTCTTTATTATCTAAGGGTAACTGAGGCCATTCGCCTGGGTCAGGGAAACATTATGTGTGTATTTCATCACAGATTTGAATGTAATCCATTACAGCTAAAGTAGTACAGCCTTTAACAGATTATTTCCAAACCTGGGAGATCTCCTGAACCACCACAAGAGGGTTCTTGGTCTCACAAAAATCACAAGTGCTTTTCACCTGTAAAACATATTTGAATGTAATCAATCCTTTTACACAACCAAGCAAGACAGTGGATTTATTCTGAGTATGTTGTCATTAGATAGAGGTTTTTGTCTACATTTTGTTAAAACTTTATGTATATGTGGTTTGACACCCACATATTTTAGCTGATTTTGAGAATTGTGTAGTTTTTTCACCCTGGGTATTTTGTCATTTTAGCATCCTAAAAAAAAATACATGAAGCCATTCGTATGGTTTAATATGTTCAGAAATATAACTCCTAAAGCCATGACATTTGGTAGAGGTACAGACAAAACGGTGAACAACTGATCCAAAAGGTTTTCATAACTGGCCCTTGAAAATTGAAAAAAAAAAAGCCACAGGCCTGAAGTATATACAAATAGACGTTTGTATACTTCTGGCAAAAAATATAGTATGATGATTGATGTTGTGCCAAATTTCAAGGGCTCTTACATCATCACAATATTAAATATGGCATCTGATTATTAGCGTCAGGGGAAGTTTATGCACCCAAGTGGGCCAGCCGCGTCCTTCAAGTGGCCTCCATCAGGTGATATCTGTTCGGTGCCGAGTGAACATGTTCTGTCCACCATCCCAGCTCCAGCTACCATTGAGAGGAGTAGACTATGACCTGGATAGGAAGAACACCACAGACATTAGCCAGGTTCCCATCCAAATGTATCGCAAATGTTAACCGAACTTCCAGAAAATTAGGAGTCGGTTCATCGAGATAAACAGCAGGAGGCGCCAATTCTCCAGTCATAAAAACCATTATGCCACTGCAGAAGAAGAAGGCGCAACAACATGACATCATTAAAGGTGCAGTAGGTAAGACTTATAAAACTAACTTTCTGTCACATTTGCTGAAACTGACCCTATCTTCCAGTAGAACTACATGAGGGGGGGAGGGGGGGGGTGTTTAACTGTGTGTCAATCACTGCTCATGCACACGCATTCATTCTCCCTTGTGGGGGGAGGGGCTTAGGAGACCGTTTTGGGCTTTAGCAGAAAGGGGGGAGGGACTGAGAAGTTGTTGATGTTCAAATTTTTTGGCTATGTCCTGGATCTTCCCAATCCTACCTACGGCACCTTTAAGAGAGTACCAGTCAAACCCCAAACTGTGAAAAGCAATGTAGAAAACTCAATGGAGAAACATTTTGGTTTGTTTAATCCCCCTTTCGACACTCTCAGACCACAAATGACTGTGCTGCGGTCCTCCCTGCTGCTACGCCGCGAAGAGAGTAGACAGTGACAGCCCCGAAAAACAATAAGACCTTTGGTTAACGGCTGTAGCAACTTGAATTCAGCTAGCACTAGTGTCGCTTTGCCAGACCATCCACACGCTGCGGAGCGGAGGAGGGTCTGGTTAGTCCACACAGCATTCCTGGATGGGAGAAAAACGTGCTCTGGTTTATTGGCATTTCTTTAAACCAATCACAATCGTCTTGGGCGGCGCTAAGCTCCGCAAAGAGCTGCTGTAAAATAGGCGTGCGAGAGAAAACTCAGATTGGACAGATAGCTGGACAGTCCAGCTATCTGTCTGGATTTACCCTGCAGAGATCTGAGGAGCAGTTAACCATAGTCCTCACAAATCCATCAGAGGTTAGAACGCCAACACAGAGACAGAGGAAGGAAACGGACATCAGCGAAAATACATGCATCTTGTGGAATTTCCCGCGATCCGCAATCCCGGAAGTGGAAGGTCAAGGATATAGACTAAGCCAGCATAAACCCCAGCGCACATCTCTCCTCCCCAACTTTTTTGCAATATTTCAGGACTTTTTTTGAAATCGCTGCGCTTCCGTTGAGGTTTTTTTATACTCAAAATAAAAATGTGCATTAAAACTGGTGGCTGGAAACACACCTATTGAAGTGGTTTTGAGTGCTTCCCTTCTGCAAATAAGTGAATGAACAATCAATTGAGTAATCATTGTTTTCCTTTGTTACTTGAAGTACAGCATTAATCTCCACCTCACTTATATATTTATAATATATCAGCACCATGTTTAATTAAACATTAGGTTTATCATTTCAGTTCCTGTCTTGTCCAATACAGGTCCATGCATGGGTAGTTGGTTATGTATAATAAGCCTTATATCTTAAATATGAAAACAACATGCAAGAAACTCTTAACTGCACAAAATGCCCACATATACTAATATTCATACAAATTTTCAAGGTCCTAGGAATCCACATTGCCATTTTGGCATTTCAAGAAGGCAACTAATTGCAACCTTGGCATGTAATACCTGTCTTATATCAAATTCTGTTTATGTTTGGGCCCCTGAAATTTGGTATAACAACAATCAAATCCTATATTTTTAGCCAGAAGTATGGAAACACCTATAGTTTGGGGAACTGCCTGGTGCCCCAAAACCACCCATTTAATTAAATTTAAGGGCCAGTAATGAAAAATATCTAGAAGAAAAACCATGCAATTCTCAAAAAATATATCCAACATGTCACAGAACTTATTTCTTGGTCTTAAATAGCATATACACATGGTTTGAACAAAATCCCAAATGTAAACAAAAATTAACATGCAATGACCCTATATCCTTTACTGTGTAGAGCCTGTATTCCTGGGTGTAATCTGGACGACTGTGTCCTGCATTTAAAACATTTTTATATTATTATATATATTTAATATGGTCAGGGTTTCTCTTGCAGCTACAGATTTATTGTTGACAGGGCGTCTGGGTAGCTCACCTGGTAGAGCAGGTGCCCATGTGTAGAGGTTTACTCCGCCAAAAAAAAATGTTATCTTTAGAATTTTTTATTTATGACAAAGGATGGAATGAGATGTTTTATTCCTAGTTTCTCCATCACTGGGACTTGGGAGTATTACTGGGACTCATTGATTCACCAAACAATGCATAGTCTAATTACCACCATGTCATTAGACATGGATGTCAAACTCAACGGGGAGGGAAGGAAGTTGGTCCTGGGCCAAGAGAATATTGAGCACCTTATTTGTTACACAAAACAACAACCCCCCTATATTAGATGACGTGTGAGCTCATTTCAAGTTCCATGATATCTATATTTATATACATATATACATATATATATATATATATATATATATATATATATATATATATATATATATTATATATATATGTTGTGCATCATCCTGCAGGCAGAGGATGTTAGGTGGAAAAGCAGCTACAGTAATTTGTCCTTTCTTTGTTTCAATCACAATAAACCAACTTCCCTTTCCTTCTTGTTTCTTTCTATTTTCTGTTTTTCTTCCTCCTCCCTCATTTCTCTTCTCCTCTGCCCACCCCGCCATCCCCCCTCTTGCTCCCCCTCTTGCTCCCCCCCCCACCTCCTCTCTTTCTCTTTTTTGATGTGTTTGCTTTCACGGCATCTGAGCGCTCTCTAATTCCATCTGGCCACAACAGAGAAGGCGGCGCAGTGAGAAAAAGCATTTCCATATGTGCAAATTAGGGATCCCCCCCAACCCCACCTTCATACACACTCTCTCTCTCTCTCACACACACACACACACACACACACACACACACACACACATACACACACACACACACACACACACACACACACACAGACACACAAGCTGCACCATACCCCCTACATATTGACTGCCAAGGCTGTTAATGGTGATCAAGGGGAGGGTTTTTGTTGGCCATCGGTCTGAGTCTGTAAGTTGTCATGATTGTTATGTCTACATCAACAACTATGACCTGGGGGAAATGGTGATAATTATTAATATGATGGCAATCAGACTATATGTTATTATTATTATTATTATTATTATTATTATTATTATTATTATTATTATTATTATTGTTGTTGTTGTTGTCTTCCAAATTGCTTGTACTGATTATGACAGTTATCTTAGATTGAAAGAACTCCACCTGCAGCTTTATTACCTGTGCTCTAGCTGTAATTCCTCTGGTGAATTACAACTTCCCCACTCGCAGCACGCCACCGAAAAACAAATGTTAGCAGTTCATTTGGTTTGAAGGAAACGGAGAAATGAGCAGAGAGACACACAATGACAATTAAAGCCATCCATCCTGGCCTCTGCTGAGGAGACTGCCCCCCCCCCCCCCCCCCACACACCCCATTACACACAAACATGCAGAAACGCACGCACACACACACACACACACACACACACACACACAGACAAACACAAACACTCTGTGGTGCTTTCATTTTAAGCCTGGACACATTCAACAGTTTAACATTTCTTGAGATTTCTTGTCTGAAATACCTTTAAACCTACATTGTGTCATTTTTTGAGTTGATTCTTAGCAAAAACCCCTTTGTTCTTTCACAAATTAAAAATTAAAAAAACGAATCAAAGTATTCTCATACGCGTAGAATCTGACATTCAGAAACATTCAGAATTCAGAGTCGCTCGAATGACGGCCGCCATGTTGCACCTCCATCTTTAAAATACATTAGCTAAAGAGGAACATACCTCCGCCTTTCGCGCTTTTACACTCAGTGCATTCGTGACGAATGCCAGGGAGGGGGAGAAGATTACTCGCGACTGCCGGCAGATTTGAAAGCCTGTTGAAGATGGAGGATCACACCTATTCTCTTAGGACATGTAACGGAGTCCCTGGCAGACAACTCACGTCATGCAGTTACACAGCTGCGTGTAAACGATGGAGATACTAAGAGCTAATTTTGGGTTCGGCCACCGTAGGAGTTAGAACGGGCTTGGAATGGGGGGCTAGAAAGTAATATTCAGTTGGTTGTCATATACAATTTCACCGCTAGATGGGAGAAATTCTTACACAATGTAGCTTTAAAGTGAAAACATGTTGAAAGTTAATGTATATTCATTTGTTTGTTCTCTTGGTTTTTCGCACAGAGACACCATGTGCTTTAATGCTGTTCATTGTAAAGTGCACTGAGACCACGTCTAATGGGGATTTCACACTTTAAATAAATTGAAGTGATTGATTGACTGATTGATGTGTGTTGTCTGTCCGTCACCCTCCCCTCACACTGAACACAAAGAATGCATTCTGCTTAATAAAGATGCATGTACAGTGCTGCTGTGACTTTTCTCCTGCCTGTGTACGTCGGTGTCGTTCATGCCACAAACAACTCCATTTTGTCTTGGTGAACTAGGATCATTCAATCAATGCCTGTTTGTAAGCAAGTCTAAGACAGCTAACTAGATTGTGACACATTGAGAGATTCCACCTTGTGTGAGAGCAGTCAATACTGCCATTCCTGAGCGGCTGTGCCATTAAAGCCAAGCCTAATAGCTCGAGGTGACATTGGAATGTCATATTTGTGTGTATGCGTGTGTCCGTGTCTGTGGAGTTTTCACCTGCATAAGTTCTGTCAACGAAGCCAAATGTGTGTCAATTTCTCTGTCTCTGCTTGTCCTTTACACACACTGACACTCATTTTCCTGCCCATGCATAGAATGACCATCGTAATAAAGCCAGTGGAGATAGAAGTGTGACAGGTGAACATTCTTGACCCCATTTCTGTTATTTGGACACATATTTTCCAGTCTCCATATGTCTTGTTTGGCAGTAGAGGTTTGCCGAAACATTGTAAGTGACATATATCAGTATGTGTATGTAGTGGAAATGGGCAAACTAATATGCTTCCCCTAAAGCTGAGGATGAATACAAGCTGACCACAACTGCTGTGGGAGGGAGGAAACTGCAACCTTTTTCATTCAAAGTTGTGGGTGATTGATGCTTAAAAACTAGGTTTTCTATCACTTTACTTCCCAGGGAGTGTAATTTGCTTGAAATAAGTTGCACATATTGTGTAACTTGTGTAACACTCAGTCTTAGGGACTTTTGTTGCAGCCCCCCACCCCCCCTCTTTGCCATAGCAGAGTGGCCTGACAGTGCCCGCTCTGGGCTTGGTAAACAGAGTTCAAACAACTGGCAGAGATGTTTGGCTACCAGTGGCTACTATCCACTTGACTTCTGCATGGTCAAGCAGAGAAGATCACAAGATGGAGACAGTCATCAATTATAAGGCAGCGAGGCAGCCGCCATGGAGACAGAGACGCATGAGACAGAGACGCAGGGCATCAGCTCCAATCACTGTGTGAGAGCCGGCTTGAAGGGGCTTTGTGTGAGCAAAATGCTTGCGTTCATCAATGTGTGTGTGTATGTGTGTGTGTGTGTGTTTATAAATGCGTAAGTGTGTGTTACAAGCAGCACTGCTCAAAGCGAGGACTAAAAAAGCCTTGAGGGGCGGAGGGGAAATCTTGGGCCCCCATGACCCCTCCTGTGGCTGGGGCCCAGCTGTAGCTGAACTGGGCATCTGCCAGCTAGAGGACAGATCTGTCCCCAGCCACACACACACACACACACACACACACACACACACACACACACACACACACACACTGTCAAAAATACTTACATACTAACATGTGCACCCATGTGTCTCCCATACACACAGATCATTTGCAGTGATCTATCTGTTTGTTTGTTTGTTTGTTTGTTTGTTTGTTTCATGGGGGCATATCCTCTTTGAGCGTGATAGAGGGCAGTTGTGGTCTGAGGAGAATCCTCTCAGTGCATCTCTCTGAAGGAGAAAAATCAAATCAAATCAAATCCTTTGTTTCCCCCCATCAACAAACCCAGGAGCCATACTCAACAATCACTCACTCCAATGGCTCACACAATTGCCAAAGCGATAACATCCTGGGAAAAAAATAACATAAAATATGTCCCTATAATGTGTGACAAAAGCGGGGAGGAGGGGGGGGACATTTCAGATGAGGGAGGCTTTGCAAATTTTCACTCTGGTGACCTATTCTTGTGTGCACAGTAAGATGTATCCATGTTCTGCCATGTCCAAGTTCCACCATAATAACTTCCTTTACATAACATGGCCAAAAGTATGCGGGCACTTTCCACACATATGATATAGTTGAGTCAGTTCCTCAACCATGGGCATTTATATAGATATTTTTTGCAATAACAGCCTTCGCTCTAGTTTCAGTCTTTCCACCAGATGTTGAACCTGGCTGCAGGGATTGGCTCCCAGACAGACACGAGAGCATTAGTGATGTCCAACACTACTCACAGTCCAGTTCATCCCAAAGGTGTTGGATGGGGTTAAATGTGTATGTATACGTGCCATAGCAAATTCTTTATCTGTACTTTACATTTAGTTTTACTGGTAGCTGCTAGGAAAGCAGAGGAATTGGCAATATGTGTTATACCTTGAATAGTGTCAGACGAAAGGCACAGGAAAAAAAGACCCAAACAAATAGTGTCCACATACTTTTTTATATATGCATACTCACGTAATATATCAGGTATGGGTAGTTTAGTGCTATAGCTTCTGCTGGACATCCGCTGTTTCACACTGGCATGTATTGGTCCAATGGTACTGTAAGCATGTGTTAAAAGGGACACAAAGCATGAAAAGAAACATTCTTCCATCTCCGACGACTTCATCAGCTGGCGGGAACACCGCCTCTCCGCTTCACGTCTGGAAATGCTTGTCTCCTTTTGTCTTCTTCTTATTTAAACGGAACCCTTACATACACACACACACACACACACACACACTCCCACGCACGTGTGGGTGTGCACACAAAATCTTCTCTTACCACTCGGCAGTGTCATTTAAATGGGCTGCATGAAGATAGATGATGGAAATAAATCAAAGGAGTGTGAGAGATAAGGGGAGGGAGAGAGAGGTTCAGACCAATACCTCTGCCTCTCTCTCTCTTTCTCTCTCTCTCTCTCTCTCTCTCTCACACCCTCTGTATCTTTGACTCTCTCTCTCTCTCTCTCTCTCTCTCTCTCTCTCACACCCTCTGTATCTTTGACTCTCTCTCTCTCTCTCTCTCTCTCTCTCTCACACCCTCTGTATCTTTGTCTCTCTCTCTCTCTCTCTCACACCCTCTGTATCTTTGACTCTCTCTCTCTCTCTCTCTCTCTCTCTCTCTCTCTCTCTCTATCTCTCTCTCTCTCTCTCTCTCTCTCTCTCTCTCTCACACCCTCTGTATCTTTGACTCACTTTTTGACTTTGTACAAGCACCACTTGTACTGAACTACTGTTCGGATTTTTGTAAGAAAGTGTGTTGTGTGTGAAACACACACAGTGAAAGCTAAAGTAAGTGAAAACTAAAGTAAATCAGAAATCCCCTCAGCTGTTTAAATGAGTTTACTTTCTGATTTTAGGTAATTTTGGATAAATTCAGCAACTATTGAACAGGGTAGCTGTGTGAATTCGCTACAACTAGTATCTGGCACTGGCAGCTGAGGCTCATGGGTATTGAAGTATTCAGAGCAAGAATCACTAATTACTGCTGACAGTCTTCAGTCCGTGACTTTTCAGGCTGTCACACCACCTTTCTTGTTTTCTGAATGTATGTTACATGTAACCTTCTGGAGTTTTTGTGTGTGATCGCTTTCAGTCGGCTGCTGAGCCAAACTGACCCAATCACAAATACACTCACATAGAGCACGACCAATACACAGTTTACACACTCATTTGCCACAATACGCAACTTCCGAACAAGAATAGACCCTGCTTCAATAAGTCACCACCCTTTATTTGAGGACTATCTCTAGCCTCACATCAGTTAGAAGAGGTCTTGGACTTTTAAAGAAATAAAACATAGATCTGTGCTTTCCAGAGGCAGTAAGTGATTTCTGTCGGAATTGGTTGTTGTGGGCCTCATATTCACTGACTGGGGGTTATAGTTTAGTCTCAATTGTATTTACCACAAGATCACTGGCAGGGCTCCACCCACGCCAATAGTGGACACCGTCCAAGTGTGATACTGATGTTGCCAAGCGCCTTAAAGCTTGACAGGGAGGAAGAGAGAATTAACATCATCCCTCCGTTCTTGCTCTCTTTATAAAGTGCCAGATCTGTTTGTAGGGAAAATAGATAGTGTGTGTGTGTGTGTGTGTGTGTGTGTGTGTGTGTGTGTGTGTGTGTGTGTGAATAGAGCCATGAATTAGCGCTCAGGTGCTTTTAGCCACCAGCAGCAGGGCTGATTAGAGAATGGAAGAATAGCAGAGTGGCCTTCAGTCCCCCCCCCCCATAAAACCATATGCACACACATACACACATACACGCATACAACACCAATGCTAAAAGGGTACAATGACACATGAACACATACAGTCACAAACAAGATCTCCCTGTGTGTGTGTGTGTGTGTGTGTGTGTTAGTGTGTGTGTGTGTTTCTCTTTTAGAACATATCTCCCAGTTGTCGCATGAGACGAGCGTACCCTGTCACTGAGGCTGAAATATTTATAATGAGAGCGATGAGGGGACGCCCTGAATTATTTAACATGAAGGGAGGGGGCCAGGATGGCACTAAATAATCTTCACAGTGTGGCATCCCACACACACATACACATACACATACACCCACTAACACTTTTTCTCATGTCTCTGCTGTAGCGAGCGGACAGCGCTGCAGTCCCCTCACCGCCTCACCTCTCCAGGCAGCAGCAACAAAACCATATGTTTCAGTATGTGTGTTTGTTTGTCAGAAGGCCCTATTGCCAGGCTGCACATCCAATGAGACGGCGACACTCACCAGTGTAGTTTACATATTCATACACCCCCCATTCAGCTGTCATCAATCCAAATGCTCAATAGGAGCCGGATCAAGCAACACACTCGGGTCACACACCTCAAAGGCAAGCTACTGCTATTATCACGGCCGTGTTCGCCATAGTTCACACCAGCGTGCTTAACGTCGGCCCACTGTCTGATTTCCCCCGAGGGTCTCCGCACAGCTCTCTCTCTCTCTCTCTCAGGTGTTTATTTTGTGTCTTTAAAGCTGTACTGTGCCAGGTTTTTATGTAAAAATCCAGACATGTTATCAGTCTGGATCACAACGTGGAGCCACAGAGGGGAGAGTCCCATCATTGCTAATTGAGATGCCTATAGGCTGAAATTAAATTCTGCTATTGGGGAAATGTGATGAACTGAAAAGTCACCGTTTACAAGTGAAATGGAACATGGCTTTTTTTTTGCCAGATTAGCTTAATGTACACATTCAAACATACACTATTAGTTAAGACAGTGCTTCAATCCTTTTTGGATAATGAGCCTTTAACTGACGCCATGCATTCTTGCAATCCCTTGACATACATTCTGAACTTATTAGTGAGTGTTAACAACAGATTTTTATTCTTTTTATTGGTTACATCTTAGAATAACTACAAATGAAATTAATTTAAATTTAGAAATGATAACCTATTAGTTAATTCAATAATCCAATAATAAGTGTCTGGGATGCTGCAACTTTAAATGAAAGAGACAATGAATGTGTTACTAAAATTATGTTTCCTTTTCCAAAACCCAATTTATTCTTAGTGTGTGTGTCTTAATGCTTTTTTCTTGTGAATTGATATCTGTTGAAATCCTCCCATAGGGAGTGTGAAATAGGAGCAAGTAATGACTACATTTTGTTACTCAGAAAAGCTATTAGGTGACATCAACAAGTTCAATCAGGAATAAAAGAAGAATTTTGCGATTTAGTCTAAAAAAAATGCCGTTTTATTTACACATCTTTGTCTAGAATGCTCTGTACAGAAGAAAGAACAAGGGGATTTTCTCTTATGTGCTCCCTCAATGGTCGCCCCCTCACGACTACCAGCCACAGATGGACAATGCGGCTCGCCCTCCTCACGTTTTCTCACGTTAAATTGGTCTAGCTGAAGTGTACGCTTGGAGATGACGGGCGAGAGCTCTTTGGGGGATCCTGGACCAGGCGATGAGGCCACCCGGGACTGGTCAGGCTGAGCAGGGAGAGTGAGACAGAGAGAGAAGGAGACAGAAAATGTGTGTGTGTGTGTGTGTGTGTGTGTGTGTGTGTGTGTGTGTGTGTGTGTGTGTGTGTGTGTGTGTGTGTGTGTGTGTTTGTTTGTGTCTGTGTGTGTGTGTGTGTGTGCGTCCTATTATCTGCGTCTCCTCAGCATTTTGTGAAGAAACCAGATGGGGTCCATTCACACCACTCTGAGTTCTGGAGGCTCCCTGCAGCCACTTCTTGTTATCTTTTGTCACCAATCAAGTGCCATTTTCTCCCTCCTCCTCCCTCCTTTTTCCTTCTTCTCTCCCTCCCTCCTCTCTGCTTCCATTTGGGGCCGCCAGTGTGCACAGTAGATATTTGTAGTTTTACCTCAGGAGAAACCATTGCAGAATGTCTAACTTATTTGCCAGACCTGTAAGCTGCTAATGATACACATAATTGTAGATAGGCTGTCATTTCCTGGGTGTAAATATGAGGTGATTTTATTAGATTGTTTTTTTAATTTCACATGGATGTTGCCTGACAAAGACCTTGATGGATAAATCATGTTCTCACTAAACCATTGAGAGCTTGCCCTATTCAATTCCCCCTTTCACACTGCCTGGTCAAGATGGCACCGTTGCACCTTTAAGCCGCCCTGCTGTCTGTATAAAAGTTACAAAGACAGAATGGGGGGGGGGGGTCAGAGTTGTTGTGTCTTTAAGCCGGCAGCGGAGGTGGTCAGAGAGCCAAACTGACATTTGTTTGAAACTGACAGCCGGCCTGGCAGGACTACATACCGTACGACGCGATGAGTCGACCCACAGGCAAAATGTGACAAAGCAGCATTCCGAGTAGCCAAAGTTATTTATAACTTACAGAAACATTGCAATAGTCCACCTCTTCCATTTGCTCTCTCTCTCACTCAAACAGACACACACACACACACACACACTGCCTTAGCTTGGTTCTGTGTGAATAAACAAAGCCGGTATATTTGCAGACCTTCATTGCGAATATGTAGACAACCTCTGTTTTTCCTAGGTATACCATGTTTACACAGACCTTAAAGTGTTTATATTATGGGTTTTGACTTTTTCCCTTTCCTTTATTGTGTTATATATATATATATATATATATATATATATATATATATATATGTTCAACACGGTCTCATGGCAGTTTGTGTAATTGTCACGTTATTTTTAATCTATTGAGTCGTGTACAACAACACGTTTATCTCGTTTTTTTCGTGGTGGCCAGCATGAAAAGATTAACAGCAGAAAGGACGCCTCACACGCCGGGAGACGGCCACGGGGGACACGCCACAATAATGGGACAGTTGTGATTAGGAAAACAACGGGGAAACAAAACGCCACACGCGGGACGCGATCCCCAGTCTCCGGGGTGAAAGTCGTGTTGTTTGACCCATCCACCACCCCAGCCAACCCCCCGACGCGGATTTTCGGCTTTTCATACTACTCCCTATCGTAGTCGTGCTGTGATCACAACATATGCTTCCTATTGAAATACATTACTTTACATTTTTGTGCTCGCCACCACGAAAAAAACGAGAAAAACGTCCCCGTGAACACGACTCAATAGATTAAATAACATGACCATTTCACGAACTGCCGTGAGACTGGGTTGGCACGTTGTAGGTTTACAAAGTGAAAAAGCCCAAAGTCCCCCCCAAAGGGACTTACCATCTCCAACAGAAAACACTGTTCACAAACTGCTCCAAACAGCTCTATTGTAGTCCAGCCTTTACTTCAGAGACAAACGTGGTCACTTTGGAACACACGTTATAATGCTCGCCTAGCTGCTAGCATGGCACTCCCTCATACTCTGCTTCTGACTGGCTAGTAGTCCTTACCTAGGTACTGTCAGGGCACGCCCTCATACTCTGCTTCTGACTGGCTAGTAGTCCTTACCTAGCTACTGTCAGGGCACGCCCTCATACTCTGCTTCTGACTGGCTAGTAGTTCTTACCTAGCTGCTAGCATGGCACGCCCTCATACTCTGCTTCTGACTGGCTAGTAGTCCTTACCTAGCTACTGTTAGGGCACGCCCTCATACTCTGCTTCTGACTGGCTAGTAGTCCTTACCTAGCTGCTAGCATGGCACGCCCTCATACTCTGCTTCTGACTGGCTAGTAGTCCTTACCTAGCTACTGTCAGGGCACGCCCTCATACTCTGCTTCTGACTGGCTAGTAGTCCTTACCTAGGTACTGTGCATGTGTGACTCCCAACAAAGATGGAACAGAAGTGAGATGTCTCACTCTGTAGCTAAAACAGAGAGCTCAACACACAGGGTGAAAAGAGGAGCTGCAGCAATGTGCAGTTCAACAAAAATATGGTGTTTTTTGAAAATTAAACCATGTAAACCTATTCTAATATAACCTCTAAATATAATTATGAACCTAAAATGAGCTTAATATGAGCACTTTAAGGAGTACAGAGGTAGGATCCCAGATGACCTCGCTGTAGGGGCCCCTAAACACTTCCCATTGGCTCACGGACCTGGGATCCCCAGATGTGAGGTTTGCAGTTGGACTTTGATGACTCTGATGCTACATTTGTTTGTTTGTCAGCCAATCTGACACTTTGGTCCAGAGCAAGAAATCTCAAAACTACTGGCCAGATTGCAGTGAACATAATCCCGAGATAATGACGTCCAGGGATTTCGGTGACCTGACCTTTTCTCAAGTGCTAACGCAAGGTCAGATTTTCCCCTTGACCAACATTACTCCATGACTAGTTATCTTCAATTCAATTGCAATTCTATTTCATTTATAGTGGCAAATCATAACAGGATTTATCTCAGGACACTTTAAAGGTAGAGAAGGTCTAGACCACACTTTATAGTTTACAGAGACCCAACAATTCCCCCAAGAGAATAATACTTAACTACAATAATACAGAAATATCAGTCATACTAATTAGAGTAAGAGAAACAATTATAGAACTATGACTAATAGTAGCCATACCTACAAGATTTATCAAAGAGGAGAGTTTTAAGCTTACTCTTAAATGTGGAACAGTAAATATGAACGCTTCTGCCTGATGAAAGAAACCCAGAAGAGTTCAAAGAAACACATTGACATGAGACCTGAAGAACAGAGAGGCATTCACATGGAGTGTGAAGACTCAATGAGTGATTGTCTCTACTGTCTGTCTCTACTCTACTGTATCAATACACTAAGTGTTGGTGTATGAGAGAGTGAGAAAATGTCTACAGCACATGTATATAGACTAAATGTGGGTGTTTTGATTGACTCTCCTGACTAATCAGAGCTCATTGTTTTACATGGCAGAGAACAAAGGCTGAGTGATTGCTGTGATTATGGTGAAACCAGAGGAGAAACAGGACTGCAGGAAGGGGAAGATCATCACCATCATTAAAAGTGTGATCCTCATCATCACCATCATCATCATCACCACCATCTTCTTCTTATTCTTCTTCTTCTTCTTCTTCTTCTTCTTCTTCTTCTTCTTCTTCTTCTTCTTCCTCCCATTTATCATCACCATCACCATTACCATGATTATGGTCACTACCATTTCTATCTTTACTCCCAATCATCACATCATCTAACCAGACCATGATCAAAAATAACGTCATCACGCATTGCTCTGCGCCAAAGGTTAAGCCAGGTTCCACTCTAGAATGGATGACGCTGTGTTATTTCGCTAGAACTCTTGTATGTTGGGATCCACGCAGTTGTCTGAATTAAATGACAGAAGGACCATTTCTGCTGTTGCGCAGGTGGCATCAGTATGCTTCAAATGAAGTGCTTGTCAGATCGCCCCCCCAATGGCGAAATGCGTCCGACAATTTACGTAACTTGAAAGTGAGAAAGGGTTTGAACTTCTCTCTCAAGATCTTCTTTTTCATTCTTCACACAACTACTTAATGTCACATTTCAGTTGTACAACTGCGTACAACAAACACACGTAAAATGCGCGGAATTCTCTGAGCGGAGCAGAGGAACGCAAACATGATGAGGATAGCATGGCAGGCTCTTCCCCCTTTCAGACAGGTACAAACACTTTTGTCCCTAGAAGTGGAAGGGGCAAACTACAGTAGTTTGTTTGGAGCATGCTGAACCCTTTAGACCAGGGGTCTCCAACAAAAGAGAGATGGAGCCGGGACCCCCTACTAATATTGTAGAACTGGACCTACAATAATGTGTAGGGTGGCGTACATACCAAGCTGATAGTAAGTGTTGACATATTCACATATTTATACATCATGTTTTAATGTCAAACATACATGTGACACAGGCAATCCTTAAAGTGCCCATATTATGAAAACAAAAACACTTTTTCTGGGATTGGGGTATTATTTTGAGTCTCTGGTGCTTCCACATGCATACAAACTTGGAAAAAAACATGCATGCTGTTTTGAGTGAGATACGGGTTTCTGAATGTAACCTGCCTTCAGTCTCCAGGTGAGCTGTTCAAAATCTGCAGGGTTTTCTATATCACTAGCCGTAACGAGGGGGCTAAACCATGCTAGCATGCTAGCGGTTAACCCCCTCGTTCTCAATGGCAAAACACTGCTACAACACACACAAGTTCACCATAATCTACAAAATAACTACTTCCATGTCCCTGTTCTGCAGGTATTCCACGCAAAGTTGGAAGTGCGCCCTCGTTTAGAAGAAGTCTCCCGGCTAATCCTGCCTTGTACTGACTGCAGTTAGAGAAACAGCTAGCTAGCTGATGTGAGCCTTATCTAGCTACTGAGCATGTGCGACTCCCAACAAAGATGGTACAGAAGTAGGATGTCTCACTCTGTAGCTAAAACAGAGACCTGAACACAGGCTGAAAAGAGCAGCTGCAGCAATGTGCAGTACAACAAAAATATGGTGTTTTTTTTTAAATTAAACCATGTAAATCTCTTCTGGTACAACCTCTAAATACAATTATGAACCTGAAAATGAGCATAATATGGGCACTTTAAACGTTACTGTATCTGTGGATGGCTTCCTTAGTGGCTAGCTTACCTATAGGCCTGTAAGCATATCATCAATATTGGATAATTTTTTTTCACAAACTGATTTAACTTTGCTAATATGTTGGATTTGTGTTAATGTATATTTTCAGACATTTCAATACAAAAAATACAAATAAAATTCTGAAAAAAATATCAAACAATAATGTGGTGCCCTCCCCACCCCCTAGGGGTCCCGGACCCCCTGTTGAAGATCTTTGCTTTAGACACATATGTATGAGTGGTCCAGGTTACCACTTCCTTTAATGGGGAAGCTAAATGTTTGTTTCCTCAGCATCAGCATATGAAAGAGAGGAGGATAACATCTGTGAGTGATACAGAGGACTGGCAGCCATGGATGGACAGTAGGGCTGGACGATTAATGGAAAATGTATCGACATTGAAATTCTGAAGCTGTTATTGACGTAGTTTTCCCATGACGATAATTTCCATAATTTTTTCCTGCTGATGGCCTACTTTCTCCTTAAAAACATTCTACCGCATGTGTAGTCACATGACTTCGCCCGGACCAGTCAGCTGCATGGAAGCGCAGTGTCCGTCATCTGGAAACATTTTGGCTTCAGAAAAGATGATTTAGAACAACGTGCTTAATTATCATTCATTTATCGGCCCTAATGGACATCATTGTATATACAGTACATACTTGTTCTAATCCACAGCTTCAACTTTGGTTTCTTTTTAACTGCATGCAAAGTGGTTGTTGTTCGGTATACTTGATGTATGAAATGTCGTTGAGACAGGAAGACAGACAAAGTGTTCAGTGAGTCTTATCCTAGTTTTGATGCTATTCTTGATGTCATGATTAGTTGGAGCACAGCAAACCCTGCTCCGTCTCCCTGTATACATGATTATATCATTACTAATGGTTTCTGATCACGGTCTGCTGTGTTTGCAGGCAAGGTTTTGACTCCTCTGCTTCCCTGCCAGTTTCCTATAATTTATGTAATATCCATCTATCAGTTGAGGATGGCTCTACTTTGGAATTTTGGATTTCTCTGTCCTATCAGAAGTATTATTTTACTCACATTAGGCAGACAAGTGATGCACAGCTTATTCTCCGTCGTACGAGCATCATACTTTGACTTTTTCTCTTCACTTCTATATGTAGTTTATCGCTACATTACTTATAGTATTTTTCTGTGTAATTTCTATGTGGAGAAGTGCTCCATATGCACCAGCCCAGATGACAGATAAGCAGGAAGCTAGATCAGGTGTTTACAGGTCACCATAGGAGTAAATACAATAGGAGCATGATAGGAGTAACTGGAGTAACCCAGCTAGCAAATTCAGCTTTTTCAAACCTCCAGCTCCTTGACATCAGGATATTTACAGATGCAATACAATACTGTAATGTGTATCCATTTCCCACATGTGGTTAGCTTTAGACAACAGCATCACTTTGGTTAAAGTTAGGGAATGATAACCGTTTGGTGAGAGAACCAAAACAATACAGTTGCGAGCACTAACAATGCAGCTAATCAAAGAGCTGAAATTGACTATAAGGCTCCTTAAGGTAGGGTGAGCTGAAGATTTAGCTGATAACTATCTATGTTTATCATTACAAGAGATACCTTTCACATCATATTTGAAACATTATTACTTGTCTTATAATGTTAATCAAAAAAATAATCCATAATCACTGTGATAGAGAGCAGCAATTGCGGTGCAGTGGAAATGGCTTTGCTAAATGTCCAGTGTTAATGAAAAGGAGAGGATTCCTGAGCCTTTCTTCAGCTTGCTTGATGTTGGAGTCTCATTGTGGTATCAGTAGCCTAGTGCGTATAGCTGCAGAGCATACCTATACAGCCTCCATTGCTACGCCAGAACCTCTTTACGCAGTATGAATTAAATATGAAATCTGATTGTATGTAAGGTATTAGCACAGAGCTCAAAAACTGATGCTATGCTTGGGAAATGTCTGATTTTGGTGTCTATGCTCTCATCATTTTTAATCACTGGTACTAAGTTGACCAGTTGCACAGTTTGACTTATTCTTTAAAGGTCTTCTCATCAGGCAGCTTTCAGCAACAAGTTAAGCGGCCGCCAAGAACAAACAGCATTTGTCAACATGGCACACATACAAATGTAGAGCTGAGAAAAATCACGCTGAAGACATAAAATACATGTTGAGCTGGTCTGTGAAGTTTAGACAGTTTGGAGCAGCTAAGCCTTAGTCAAAACAGATTAAAGGTCAGGGAACACTTATAGAGAGGGTAAGAACACGAAAGTGAAATAGCGTGTATAGTGTCACAAATAGATGAAGTGTGTATTGAGCTGGATGAAGCGAAGGTGGTGGTGGGGTTGGTGTGTCCAAGCCTGGCATCCTGTTTCTCCAGCAAGGTGTTAACCGAGTGAGAAATGTGGCGCCCGATAGGACGACTGGCACGCCTCCACCTCCTCCCACCATTGCCACCCTCTCACCAGGAAGTACAGACACACACAGGATTTACACAGCACTACAGGGAACAAACACACTGTGCATTTGTATGCACGTGTTCATGTAGAAATATCCATATTTTCTGAAAAGATACAACACTCAGTTCTCTTTGGCGGGTGTGTGTGTCTAAGTGTATACTCTTGTTTAGACACCTTGGCCTGTGCTGATTTCTGCAAGATTTGCATTTGGATTTAAACTATTAGACTATGGCTTTCCTTTTAAATATACCATTAACTATGCTACTAACTATGCACAATACAATGCTAGTGTTGAGAGGAAAATTCAAACCCCCCGCTACACCAAATAGAAATATTCGGGTGTATTAAGCATAATTGTATTAGCCTGGTTGACACCAGACCCTTGTGTGGTCTGGGGAAGGTTCATTCACAGCCCATTTCCAACGGATGCCACTCAAATGCCTGTGGGCGCAATTGGATAGTCCTTCAACCAATCGGACCAACGATCCAGGTGACGTAGCAGCGACAGCGGCATCAACGGGCTGCTGCGCTTCGGTGGTCGTGATGTTGAATGTAAACAAAAAGCTGCTTGCCGTCGCTGCGCTATCGTCATCGTGTAAAGCCCGCCTCAACAATTGTGATTGGTGTAAAGCCCACCTCAACGGTTTTGATTGGTGCCTCGATTTGGAAAAATTGGAAATGGTCTTGAATGGGCTCTTGGCCAGACGGACTTGCAGAGCAAATCTCAAATTTGCCGGAAGTTCGTCAGGCTTTTCCCAGGATATAATTGTATAATGCCTCTGAAATTCAGCTTGGTATGTTTGGTATTTTTGGTAACATCAGAATCTTACATAAGTGAATAAAGGCAATGGATTTAGATAGTTATTCCCTCATAAGTTAGAGGTTCATCTGAGAAGTATTTTTATAATATGGTCCTAATAATATTAAACAAATCTTGGGGTGCCTGGGTAGCTCACCTGGTAGAGCATGCTCCCCACGTACAGAGGCTCAGTCCTCGCCGCGGCGCCCGCGGTTAGAATCCGACCTGCAGCCCCCTCTCTCCCCTTTCATGTCTGGGCTTTCATATCAAATAAAGGCCTAAACAAATGCCACAAATAAATAAAATAAAAAAATATTAAACAAATCTTGACAAGTGCTTAAAATTAACATACACTTGGCTGTGTCACAGTATTGTGTCATTTGTCATGCATGGAAATAATGCTTACAGCCAATGCAGTACTCAGACAGCAGAAGTTGTCAGGGTACAGCCGAGAGTGATAAAATGGCTGCTTTTGAAATAGGACAGTGGTGTATCTCAATGCATCTAAACCTGTGATGACACTCATTAAAACGTCATCATAGAAACAATTTGACGGAAGACAACTGCGAAGTATTAAGTCTACTCGTGCTACATTGGGGTTTAAGAACACCCGGTGGAGCGCGTGCCCCAGACAGGCTGAGTCCTTCTGGGTTTGAATCTAACCTACAGCCCTTTGCTGTGTGTCATCTCCTATCTCTGCTCCCTCTTCTCTCATTCTCCAGCTACTCATAAAGGCAATAAAATAGTCTGCAAAAAAAACAGGACGTCACACAAATGGGCCTTTTTAGTGTACACTCCCACACAACCTTGTGGTCTGAATGACGCCTAATGATCCCTATTACACTTTCAGTTTTACTTGATATAACATGTTACTTTGAATCACTTTATCATAAGTACCCAAATCAGCAATGGTTTTGCAGAGTTGTTTAGAGTAGACAAAAACTGTACTCAAGTAAAAGTACTGTAAAAGTTGGAGACAGGCAACCAGAGTGACTTAGTAACGTCTCTCGCAAAACAATGTCTGATTATAAATGAAATGAGCTGGTTTGACCATGGAGATGCAAGAAATATCGACACGGGACCTTCTTCCTATATTTACTTTCTTACAACCTACCAATAAGAGGAGTGGACATTCTTGCTTGATTTGTATTGACGCATTTTGGTATGATTGAATTTTTCTCAAGGGGAAACCACTCCAAGTATACAAACTCAACAACTAATTTGGACCAAAGCAAACAAACTATAGGTGAAAACGCCGAGTATGCTGCAGTATAACTAATCTGACAAGTACAATTTATGTTCTTGTTACGGAGTAACTCGTAAAGGTTCAAGGTTCTTTGTCATTTGCACAATAACAGAAGTAGTCTTTGGCAATAAAATAAAGTAGGCCTCTTTACACAAGTAAAAGCATAATCTGACAAAAGAAAAATAGTGCAAGTTGAGATATAGGGCTAAAATATAAACAAATAAAATATGAATTAAGTAATATAATTATACAATAATCCATTTCGTGGAGACTGTATTACAAATGAATAAGACTGAACTTAAAAAAGGAATGTAATGTATAGATGCATAATGATATAAAGGAAGGGCGAGTTGGATGGCGTTGTTGCTTGATCTGTTGTTGTGTTGGGTCCAGTGAGTCAGGGAAGGAGCAGGTGATGAAGATATTGACTGACCGCTCAAAGTACTTTATGATGGTGGAGCTGAGAGTTGCGGCGGACCTGCAGTTTTCTGGGAGTTTGTTCCAGATATGTGGAGCATAGAAACTGAATGCTGCTTCCCACTGTTTAGTTCTGACTCTGGGGACAGAAAGCAAACGTGTCTAAGAACACCTGAGAGGTCTGGGTGGTTCATAGTGTCGCAGGTGGTCAGAAATGTATTTTGGACCCAAACCGTTTGGTGCTTTATAAACCATAAGTATTTTTGAAATCAATTCTTTGAGGGACAGGAAGCCAGTGTAGAGACTTCAGAACTGGAGTGATGTGATCCACTTTCTTGGTCTTAGTGAGGACTGGAGCAGCAGCATTCTGAATTAGCTGCAGCTGTCTGATTTTTTAGGGAGACCTGTGAAGACACCGTTACAGTAGTCAAGTCTACTGAAGATAAAAGCATGGACACGTTTTTCCAAATCCTGCTGAGACATAAGTCCTTTAACTGTTGATGTATTCTTAAAGTGACAATAGGCTGACTTTGTAATTGTCTTAACGTGGCTGTTGAAATTCAGGCTGACTTTTAATCGTTCCTCTTTTGCTCCAAAAACAACCACCTCAGTTATTTGTTCATTTAATTTAAGGAAGTTCTGGTACATCCAGTTGTTAATTTGTTGTTGGCGATAAGGTTATGTAAATTTGTGTCGTCTGCATAACTATGGTAAACGTCAGAATATCTCTGCCTGTGCTGTTTTAATTTGCCCATTCCTTTTTTGAATATCTCTCTTTGAAGTCCCCTAATACATTGCTGCAGTGGCCTTTTAGGGTTGTAATCAGTATAATGTTAACATTGTGAAACTCTGAGAATTAACATGGTACATGCTGTGTGTGTGTGTGTGTGTGTGTGTGTGTGTGTGTGTGTGTGTGTGTGTGTGTGTGTGTGTGTGTGTGTGTGTGATGATATCCTGTGTGTTCTGTACTGCCATCACAGCAGCTCCCCTCCACTCTCGCACTCACTCCACTCTTTTGCTTGTCACTAGACACCGGCCTTTACCAAGGGCACCGTGGCAACGAGATCCACGGCCACCGCCCTCCCCCCGGCCCACGGCCCGGAGCCCAGACGAGTGTTCAGGGGCAGAGCTGATCGATAAGGAGAGGCTGAGATATGCCATTACAGGTGAGGCCAGCCCCTGTGCCATCCTAGCCGCTCCTCACTACAGCTCCCTGCCCATTCAGCAATATCTGCACATATTGGGGAGGCAGTAAAACGAGATGGGTCATTTATTCTTTCAAGTGTTTTTGAGGTCCTGGGAGGATTTAGGGATCGTTAGGGCATCTATCGTCGGTCTACCACACCCTGCCTTGACATTGTCTGTGGCTTGGTCAAATGAAATTGCATATCAAACTCAATAATCCCAAATTTCTCACTGCTAGTTTACAGCTAAGCCCGTTTTGACTTCTATTAGAAACAATGCATCACTGTTGAGCAGTGTCAAATGAAAGTTTCCTGGTGGATAAAGAGGGGAAAAAATCTAACATCTTCCGGTCAAGAGAGTTGTTAACTAAGTCTGTTCCCTCTGTGTCTGTTCCTCCCCACACAAACACATTCCTTCCCTCTCCATTACCATGCCAAGGATAAACAGCTAAGCATCCCTTCCTTTTCCCTCTGCTCTCCCCATTTTCCTTCCAGTGGAGCAGCCAAACAACCCCATGTCCTTTCAGGTTTGACTCAGAATAATAATGGTAATGACGGGTGAAGTGGGAGTGGGTAGTTACTGCTGTTAAGGCAAATAATAGCTCTTAATGCCAGCGCTAATGGGCAAAAAATAGATTCCCTTTTTATCCAGAAGAAGGAGAGCGGTTAAGAGCACTTGTGTGGAGTCCCTGTGCTGTAAAGAGCCCTGACTGGCTGCGGCCTACAGCTAATGGCTGAAGCATCGCTGACGACTAAGTGGCACCGCAGAGCTGGGTGACTTGTCTACAATGTATGCCGAATTTAGGTGAGCAAGGTTCATTAAGCATTTGAAGGGCAGTAAACGAGCTGTGACAAGCGATACTCGCCAGATTTTCTTCCTGGTATTGGTGAATTGTTCTTATTAAATGGCATGGTGGCTGTACAGTATGTGAGGTGCAGTAAGTAAGTAAGTAAGTCCTGAACAGAAACAGAAGCATCAAGGTGTTTGTCCTGTTAAGCTAAAGGAACTTCCATATATGCTTGGTGACTTTTCTCTCAAAGTACAAAAGAATACTGGGTCATACTTATCAAGCATCAGTAGGAAATTGGTCTTAACTGGCCAAAAAGTGACTCATATTTAATCCTAGTTTTAGGACTAGAAATAAAAGCACTTCATCAACCTTCTTAACTGAGGAAATGACTCCTATCTGCACTGATATATTTGGGAGTGCTCCAGAGGTGAGGCTGTCAGGAGCTGCAGGAGATGGAGGGCAGACAGATTCTGTGAGAAGAGAGATGTCTTTTTTTTGTGGCTTATCTTGTGGGATGCACAAAGGAGCACATGTGGTGAGGAAAAACTCCCTTTTAGGAAGAAACCTCGGACAGACCCAGGCTCTTGGTAGGCGGTGTCTGACGGTGCCAGTTGGGGGTGTGATAAACAGTGGCAATTATAGTCGCAATAAAGATAATGGAACAGTGACTAGAAATAGTAGTTGTAGTAGTTCATGGTGTAGCAGGGCACTGCAGGGCGTTACAAGGTGTAGCAGGGCACTGCAGGACGTAGCAGGGCACTGCAGGATGTAGCAGGGCATAGCAGGATGTAGCAGGGCGTAGCAGGGCACTGTAGGGCATAGCAGGGCGTAACAGGGCACTGTGGGGCGTAGCATGTACATTTGTATGTATTTTTTAGGCCATGTGAGTGTCATGCCAGTGATTATCTACAGTCTACTAAGCAATACTATATTGGTCTTGCTTAGTAGAATGAATATTGGTAGATTTTTTTTTTATTCACTTATTTTTTTCAGGGTCAGTGTGCATTAATAAACATTTCTGTAAATATGCCCGAATTAGCCAGAAGGCTAGTTTTTACCTGTAGTCCCTGGCCAGGTGTGAAATTTGCAGCCTTAAATCAAGACACATGTTTAAACACTAATGATAATGTAAACATACAGTTACAATATAGAAGTAAAACACAGACAGACATGAGCAGAACACAGACATGTGCAGTGTTGCATAAATAGGTATTAGTATACATTTTTGGCATATATACATAATATGTTTATACCTTAGTTACATATACACTTTAAACCCATGTATAATGAAACGGTACCATTTTCAGCATTGTGAATTTTACCACTATTTAATGACATCATAATTTCCACTTGCTCAAAGTGTCGTTAAGCAGCGGACGTCATGCTCTCTCCTACAGGAGGAATCCTTCTCCTTGCAGAGATAACATCAATAACTCTCAAGTCAACCCTACTCTGAGGTAAGGTTTTAGGCCTAGCTTGACTTTTAGCCCATTTCCTAGAAGTTAATCTGAGACACTTGATAAATACAGGCTCCGGTCTCAGAAAGGTATTATTATTACAAAGTATAAACATTTGCAGATAATATACATTTTGCAGTTTGAAAACTTGAAACTTGTGTGTCACTTTCAATGTCAGCGTTTTTTTTTACAAATGTCTTTGTGTACTGGCTGGCTGCTCTTGTCCTTGGCTGGCTGGTAACAGAGGACATGTGGCAGACCAGGTCAGCTTTCAGGGGCTAGTGGCTGGAACTTGAACTTCTAACATTCTTTAGTCGCAGGAGAGCCCCTCAGGGAGGCTCATATCTAAGGGGGGCTCCTTTTACTCTTCCTTCCCCTTTCACTAAAGGGGGGGATCTCTGTACTCCTCCTGAGGAGAGGGTATAGGATGGGTCACTCAACAGTGGCGAGCTAATGTCTGGTCAATGGGATCTACAGCAGTGTAAATGATGACATATTCATATAGATAGAGACATGCCGAGTGCAGAATGCTGCATGCCAATCAATACTGAAGAAATGGGCCAAGGTCAGAAATGCTGACATACTACAGTATGTCTGTCCTTTTGTTGTTACCCATCAATCACACTGCAAATACACTTAAAGATTTCACTGAAAACAATGCAAGGAGTTATGTTCATATTGCACCATTCTGCAGCACATATTTACATCTAATGCAGGGAGTAGTGTGCCTTTTTTTTTATAGCAGGCAGAAAGTGAAGCTGCTTTTTATTATGTAATTTAGTCTTTAACGAGTAAATTAACACCCACTGAAATCATGTTTTTGCTAAACTCCAATGGTTAAACTCACTCTTGCTGCTGTGATGTACAGGTGTACCCCAGGACCCTGTGACATCACTGTAGGGTGTGGTTACATGTGTAACAGAGCACACTTCTGACCACACCCAACCCGGCTTGAACTTTACCAAAGAAGGCAGCAAAAAACTGCTTTTCAGCCTGCTGTTAAGTTACTCTTTTAACGACCACCATTTCCTACAAGGCCATTGCGCGATTGACGTCACCAACTTGACAGACCAAGTCCAATCGATCGCGGTGCTATGAGAAAGGACGGTAACGTTGTCAACATATTCAGACAGCAGAGATTACAGCTGCAAAGTTGTAAAGATGACAAAAGAGAGCGTTGGTGAGAATCATAGATAAGGGAGGAACCAACAGTTCTGATTGTATAACGAGACTGTCCTCCCAAGAAGAATGACAGCATTAGTAATTTCAGCAAGTGGCCAAAAACGACATACTGTATGTTGATGTTCAATACCTCTTTCACACCAATAACCGGGGTCGGACCAGGGTTATCTGACTGATGTTCAAACCTTCTTTTGTCAATTCAGACCAAGTCAACACAGGTTGATGCCTGGTGATGACCGTTCAGATACATCCTGGGTCACAACCGGAAGTCGCTGGATGACACCATGTTCTAACCATAGCCATACTGACAAATAGAGAGAGTTTTGTGAAGCTGATAGTCTTAATTAGCTTTGTATTAACTCATTTGGCAATGGCTTGAATGTAACGGACGTTCATTAATATAAAAAAAAGTTACACACCAAAGCTTTAAGCTTCAGTGATGTGACATATTTCCACATGGCATGTAATATGTGGGCGGGGCTTTGTTACAAGACAGATTTAAATCACCTCTTTGGATGAAATTGAATCACGCTGGATGAATACAACATGATATGGAGCTGTAGTGAGATACACAGCTGCAGGACTACTGGCCTCCACCCACACCTCCCTCACTTGCTTTGTTAGATAGGGAGGAGGAGGAGGATAAGGATTGCATAAATAAAGTAGACCCAACCACATTCTTTAGAAATGTAAACAGTTTTCCCAGCTGATATCCAACACACACCTCTTACGTTTTGCTCTGCTACTTACCCACGAGAACGCTCAAGTGTGCTTTTATATGATGGGACATTTTAGCTTCCCAAATCTGTCTGTCTGCCTAAAATTGATGGGCAGACAGGAAAAGTAAAGTGAAAATATGCAAAAAAAATTTTTTAGCTTGTAACAAGACAGAAATGAACAATGAATACAGGGATACAGAATTGGAACTTGGAAAATGTATTTTTCATTTCACCGGGTGTTGAAAGACGCTTATTAGAAAGTGGAACTACATTTTTAATATTGCCCTCCATGCCAGCTTAATAAAATCCAATATAGCCTTCTACTAATAATAATACTCTGGTCAAACTGTAAAATTGTAATTGTTAACAATGAGTGAATTCAGTTGGAATTACAATATGTACATTAAATGAACAGCATTGTTATACTTTCTACCGTACAAAGTGTTTGCAAATGCTCCTTTAACACACACATATGTTTTCTTGAACAGTGTTCTGAGCAGTTTCAGCAATCATTTTTTTTCACAATATTAATACAGGAATATTTCAGTATGTCTGTGCCTCATCCTCTGAACTTACTAAATAGTGTTGCTCTCCTCATGTTTTGACTCCCATCACCTCTGTTACCTTGTCAGTTGTGACCATTGTTCTTCCATAAAGTCACTCCCAGACACAGAGCATCTCCCTGAGGCCCTGAACAGCTCGCTTTACTTCCACACCACTATCACAATTCCACATCTGTCCTCCTCTCCCTCATCATCATTTACATTTTCAAATCTGCATTTTTCATATAGATCCCACCTTACTCTAATTTTAATATCACTGTTATTTCCCATGACACCTTTTGTTTTATTATACATTATGAATTTCTCCTTTTGTCTCTGTCCCCCCTCCCTCTCCCTCTTTTCCCTCTCCCTCTCCTCTTCTAATCCCTGTGCCCACACCGCGCTTATGAGCTGAAATATTTTATCAGGAACCCTCAGTCAAACTTATCATTTTAATCTTATTTCAATAAAAAAAACAATCTCTCTTCTTGGCTGTTTGACAGCAGTTAATGGTTTTTCGTTATCGTAAAGGAAACTTTGAGGACTGAGATAGACTGCCAAAAAAATGCAAAAAAGCCCTTGTATATTCTTCCCCAGATGATTCATAAAACATGCACTAAGAACAGGTAACATATGAGGCGGGAGGACAAAAGCCTGCCAAGTAGATTCACGCACGCGTGCAGATTTACATATTTCTGCAGCCTTTGAAGCTCATCAGTACGACTGTTTTGAAAGCCTGTATTGTGATGCATGTTTGTTCTTTGCATTCACCTGTACTCACAGCACACCTACCACTCTCAGTGCTATTGCACATGTCAGTTTGTGCTCTCTAAATTAATCAAAATTGCATGAACTTCATTATTTTGAGAGCCATGACAAGTAAACACACCCACATGACACATGGATTTCCTGTCTGTCTGTGAATAGGTTCACATTTGTTTACAGTCAGTCTTAAAGCAATACCTTCATGTCCATACATACACAGAATCACTTTTTGTTTGCTGTAGTCATTCCTCCCATCCATACTGGCCACGAAGACCCCTTCCTAATGTGATTGCAGTGTAAGAAATGGGTAGAAAATCCATATTTTAAACTTTAGCCAAAGCTAATGTCAGGCTTCAGTAATCTAGATACAATCTAGATACCTCTTAAGATATTCCTGGAATACCTCCTCAAAGAGGCTCGAGGAGGCATCTGAATCTGATCCAAAACCTCAACAAGTACCTTTTAATAAGAAGCAGCACTTTCACTTTGAGGTCCTCGCACTATCTCCAAGAGTAAGTCCAGCCATTCATTGAGGAAAACTAATTTCTTCATGTAGATCAGTCTCCAACACGTGACAATTGATGCACACATGACAACGGACACAATTATTATAGGGTTGTGTCTTTTTTCCAATCATTTTGGAGGGTCATTGAAAAATGTATTGCTGGCGAAGGGAGGGTCAAGTCTATTTTGACTAAAGATACCAAAACTCTAACCTGACTCTGCCAGATAGCTCGTTAGATCAGGACGGTCTCACGAGGCTAATTTTCTTCACGACTAGCGGAGCCAGTTAACATATCAAACTCTTGCCGAAACCAGTCGGGAGAAGAGCAAAAACATCTTTTCCTCTGAGAAAAGCCTCCAGTGCTGTTTTTTGCTCTTCTTTCAATGAAGGAATACTTTCTAATTCGGATAAAACTTGCGCGAAAGCTACGCTCCTCTCATCCGTGGAAGCCGCCATGTTGTTTAGACAGAACAGTCGCTTCTCATTGCGTCACACTTAAACCTGCCTCAAAACCAACGCTGATTGGTCGGTCGTTTGTCGAACGGCTCCAAATTTTCTCTAGCTCAAGATGCCAGACTGATCTGCGAGTGGAAAACTGGAGCTCGCGAGATCAGGACCACTCACGAGGCTACCAAAACTCCTCCGGTAGCCGCTCAAATAAAAAACAAACAGTCCCTTACTAATATGTTTGGACTGTCTTAGATCATAGATAAAACTTCTTTTTTTTTTAAATGGACATATAGTTCCCCTTTAAGCAAAGGCCGGATTATTGCAAACAATCCAGAAATTTGGATTTAAAAAAAAAAACATCACTTCCTGTTCACCAGGTTACATTTCACATGATCTTGCAGCCACTAGATACGTAGAACAGCAAATGGAAAAGCTCTGAATTGGCTAAGAGTTAAATCACTACTGTGCAATTCAAACCAGTGACAGAGAGAAGAAAAACACACGTTCATTGATATAAAAGTGTCACAGTTTATCACTTTACAGCTTTGTCACTTGTCTATACACCTCAGGGAAGCTGCAGCGTAGAGAGGCAGAGGAGGAAAAAGGGGACAGGGACTAGAGATGCCCTCAACCCAACCTCCTCCTCCTGTTTCTCCTTCACTCTGCGTCCATCCCCACCGCCGTCCTCCCTGTCCACCTCCTGGCTGCCTATTAGAGGCACTGGGGGCACATTCCCTGACAGATAATTTGTTAAGTAAATTAAACAGATGTCTTGTTGTGAGTTTCTTCTTTCTTTCTCTTTTTTTTGGTGAGTGTGGAGGGGTGTCTCCCATGGGGAAGAGTGGATGGGTATGGGTGGCAGCAGGGACATCCAGGGGGTGACACTGAATTCGCCCCAGGGGTCATTGGAAGGAAGAGGAATAACAAGGCCGCCTGGGGACAAGCAAACATCATTCACATCTTCCCATAATCATCAAGGCCATGCTAGGATGCCTTCTTAATTTACATAAAACTGTCCCGACGCTTTTACTCCTGCTATCCATCACGGCTGGGATGAGGGGATGAGGCCTTCTTCTCCTCTGTTCCCCTTCTTCCTCTGTTTTTCTTTCTCCCCTCTGATTGTGTCTTGTGTTTATCTGCCCAAGCACAAAAGATTGATTCCCCGCTGTTTCTCCCCCTTATGTTCAGCAGATATGAATTTTCACGGGATGATGAAGCACCGAGTCAGCTAATAATAAACAGAAAACACATATTCAAAAACAGAGGGAGGAAAGGGAGAGCGGAGGGGAGGCGTCTGTCTGTGTTTGGCTGATGAGGAGAGATGGATGTTGCGGGGTAAGAGACTCAGGAAGGTACTCTCAAGAAAGTTGAATTAAAAATTCTGCTCTTTTTTTCTGCCCGACACTCCTTTAATATTTCATTGTTTCATGGGGAGAGGAGGGGTGGAGGATATACGACAGAGGGGAGACTGGGAAGACACACAATGCTGTTTGTTTCACTGCTGTTAAGCCTGCGTAGCCAGAAAAAGCAGACAGATCTGCACCACGTCAGTGATGTCGTGGAGGATTACAATGATAATGCAAATCTGCTGCTCTGATAGAGGAATTGAGTATTCATATTAGATTACAATAAGTGGCAGGCACCCACTTATGATTTGAATTAAAAGCAGGATCAACTATGAGCCACATTGTTTTTTGTTTCCAGCACCAGCAGGCACATAAAGTTAACCAAGTTGGTGAACACAGTGAAGCTTTTGGCAGCTTCAGAGCCAGATGTTTTCCGAGCAGTTGGTAGAGAACAAAACAGAGCTAAAAGTGGAATGAATATTTGACTTTAGTTTGTCAGGTATAGTCTGGCGTTGCCAGACCTTTCTCCACAGCGCTGCGGAGGAAGGTCTGACTAGTCCACACAGTATGACGAGATGGGAGAAAAACGTGCTCTGGTTTATTAGGATTTCTTTAAACCAATCACAATCATCTTGGTCGGCGCTAAGAGCCAGACGGAGCCATGATGCTGCTGCAAAATAGCCTCAGGCTATAACTTCTTTTGGTGGAACATACATTTTGTACGTTCAAAAGTAGTTTTAGTCGTGCAACAGAAAACTCAGACTGGACAGATAGTCTAGCTAGCTGTCTGGATTTACCCTGCAGAGATCTGAGGAGCTGTTAACCATAGTCCTCACAAATCCAGAATGCCAACACAAAGACAGCGGAAGGTAACGGGCATCCAGCCGAAAAGAGTGACATCCGGCGGAATTTCCAGCGGCACCGGAGCAATCCCGGAAGCGGAAGGTCATGGATATAGACTAGGTGGACAGAAACATGACTCTAAATGAACGCTAATGTTGCTGGGTAGCATGTTGTGTTGTGGCCAAAACAATCAATTGATGCAACTTTAAAGATATTTGCTTGTTAAAAGGTCTAAGGTTAAAATGATGACAATTAAGATGGCATATGCTATAGTGTTCTTTGGAGGATGTGGAAACAATTGGATTCTATTAACACTGTGGTGATAAGACATGACATGATCTCCGGACCTGCTGAACACAAATCTGCACCATGCCCATCTAACAGTTGTTTTTTAAGCATGTGTTTATCACATATACTAACTAATTTCACACGTGCCTTCATTTGGTCCATGATAGTGTAATATGTCCTGTAATCTGTTCGGGTGCAAATGCAGTTTCATTCCAGGAGAATTCATTTTGCTCCTTTTAAACATTTTAAAAAGCCCAAATGTTTAGTCATGGACGGATGAGACTGTGTCATTGTGCTGCTGAATTTGAAATTTAAAATCTCAATATCCAGCAGCGCAGGGCTTTAACTTCTATGGTGTTAAATTAGAGTGGTGTCGGGGAGCTATGTGCTGTGTCTACGAGCGCACAGGGCCATGTCTGGTTCACGGAGGACATTACCATAAGTACCATTACTGTCAGAAAGCATGAGATCAGTATCAGTGAAATATACTACTGCGGCTGCTCCGGCATCTGCTGTGACTTACAATGCCCCTGCCCTAATACTGACATTTCTAGCACCGACACCCACAATGCAGTTCGCTACCAGACGTAATGTGGCAGTATGTTGAAAACCATGGCATGTTGTCATTTTTAGTCAATAGAATAGAATGAGGAGGATTAACACTGCGATTTTGATGCCATTCTGTTTTACATGAATCACACTTGTCATAAGTTCAAATATACTCATATTCCAGCATTTTGAGCTCATTAATCATCTAGCTTGTTTTTTTTCCCCTTAAAGACAATTTCTCTGGAAGCATAACATCAAATGCCCCCAGTGCAAATAGCAGATAGCAAATGATCGTGTAATTGTCACGTTATTTTTAATCTATTGATTCGTGTACAAGAACACGTTTTTCTCGTTTTTTTTCGTGGTGGCCAGCACGAAATGGGAACCATCTATACGGAGGTTGGGTTTAGGAAAAGATGAATGGGGGAAGCAAACGTCACACCCCCGGACACGATCCGCGGTCTCTGGGGGACACGCAACGACAACTACGGGACGACGGAGGTTGGGTTTAGGAAAAGAACAACGGGGAAAGGACGCGTCACACACCGGGAGACGGCCGCGGGGGACACGCGACAATAACGGGATGGCAGAGGTTGGGTTTAGGAAAAGATGAACGGGGAAAGGACACCACGAAAAAAACAAGAAAAATGTGCCCGTGTACACAAATCAATACATTAAATAACGTGACTATTTCACGAACTGTCGTGAGACTGGGTTGCAAATGTACAGTGTACTTTATGTAGTGTTTTTGAACACAATACCACATAAGCTTAAGCATCCTTGTCAGGAAAAAACTCTGGCTCAACTCTGCCTTCACTCTCGTCCACTCAGCAGTGAAGAAGAGTGGATAAATTAACAGAAACACCTCGAGGTAGTTAGTACGGAGAAACAATGTAGTTTGTTTAACAGCTGGAAGTAAAAAAACACACTACACTAGATCATTACTAGAACTTTTTTTATACTTTTCAGACCTTTGAGTCTTTTGCCTTATGATTATGCATGTTTGGGCAGTGACCTTAGATACAGGTCATATTAAGATTGTCATGCAGTTGCTCTGTGTTTCTCTGTGTATTTTTTTATTTTATGTAGGCAAGGCAAGGCAAGGCAGCTTTATTTGTATAGCACATTTCAGCAACAGGGCAATTCAAAGTGCTTTACATGAAAACAGATAAAAAAAATTAAAAACAGATAAAATACGCAAAAAAAAGTTACAGTGCAGTATAAGAAATTAAACATTGAAGAGCAGTTAAAACAGTTAAATATATAAAAGCAGATAAAATAACTTTCCAGGACTCTGATCCATTTTTTGGAAAGCCAAATCTTTTTGACCAATATGACAGATATCTCCAGCAGTCCGGTCCATATTTTCTAACCATCTCACCCACTATGGGTCCAGATGTGTCGCACGGCTTTGAGATTTCATATTTACAGAAGCTTTTCTTGAGTATACTATTAGTTCTTTTCTTCAGCAAACCTTGTAAAACCCGGTACAGCCCTGCAGACAAAAATCTTTTAAGAGCCAAGAACGTATTCTTAAACTATTTTATTTCTTCTGCAGTCTGTCTCTAAATAGTCAAGAACTCGCTCAGTGTTGATAGACAATTTTTTTTTTCTTTTTAGGCCTTCTGCCTAAATTAGTTAGTTACTTCGACTAACTTTTTGACCAGCCCAACGTCTGTCTCTTTTGCCCAACGTCTGTCTCTTCTGTCAACTATTGTCATGCCTGCATCAGAGAAATAAAGATAAAGATAAAAGATAAAATAGGAATTTCTCTTTATATGCTTATATAGATTGTTATACAGTGTCAATAATGCAGCTTCGGTATAAGAAATTAACAGTTATTTAAAGAAAGGCAACATCAAAAAGATAGGTCTTCAGCCTTGATTTAAAAGAACTGAGAGTTGCAGCAGACCTGCAGTTTTCTGGGAGTTTGTTCCAGATATGTGGAGCATAAAAACTATACGCTGCTTCCCACTGTTTAGTTCTGACTCTGGGGACAACAAGCAGACCTGTCCCAGACGACCTGAGAGGTCTGGGTGGTTAATAGTGTAGTAGCAGATCAGAAATGTATTTTGGCCCTAAACCGTTTAGTGATTTATAAACCAGCAAAAGTATTTTGAAATCAATTCTTTGAGGGACAGGAAGCCAGTGTAGAGACTTCAGAACTGGAGTGATGTGATCCACTTTCTTGGTCTTAGTGAGGACTGGAGCAGCAGCATTCTGAATCAGCTGCAGCTGTCTGATTTTTTAGGGAGACCTGTGAAGACACCGTTACAGTAGTCAAATCTACTGAAGATAAAAGCATGGACAAGTTTTTCCAAATCCTGCTGAGACATAAGTCCCTTAACCCTTGAGATATTTTTAAGGTGGTAATAGGCTGACTTTGTAATTGTCTTAATGTGAGTGTAATTAATAATTGTAGGTGCTATGAAACTTAACTGTGTCCTCCTCCTAATTGGGCCTGCTGTGTGTGTGTGTGTGTGTGTGTGTGTGTGTGTGTGTGTGTGTGTGTGTGTGTGTGTCTGTGCGTCTCTTTGTGTGTCTGTTTGTCTGTATGTGTGCGTGTCTGAGTGTAGGTGCTATTCACCTGCTATTCCCACACAAAGTTACAAAATGTTACATAAAATGTTATGGCTGTATTGATATTATTAATATAATCATTGTATAGTATGAACACCACAAGATTAGATATATTAAACTAACTGTTCTTTCCTGGAGGCCAGGCCTGGATGTGACGATGAAATTAGGTGATGCATGAATTTATATGAATGACAACTTTTATTTAACTACTTCAGTCCCAGTAGTATACTGAGCACTGACCGCCTGGTGGAAACATTCATATGAAAGTCTAATAATCACACAAACTAAAGTGCAGATTGCAGAAATATAAAAACAAATATCTGGCTTTACCACACTTAGTAGTATTTAGATTATTATTCACTGTAATAAATGTATGTAAACATGTGGATTGCACTTTTTAATATTAATAATATTAATAATAATAATAATAATAATAATACATTTGATTTATATAGCGCTTTTCATGGTACTCAAAGACACACACAGTTAGGCTAAACATCGTCACCCAGTCAGATGATTGCAACTCAGCTAGCTAGCCAGCCGATGCTAGAGCTTTCTCATGTAACGCTATCTTTGCTGTAAACAGCCTACTCTGATGTCTCCTTACCTAAAGATAGGCCAAATCCAATAAATGCAGAACTACACTGTAATAAGCTACGCATTGAATTGCAAATTACAATGTGTTTGAAATTGAATAACAGGAGCGCAGCAATGGATACTATAACTACCAATATGCTTCCATAACTGCTGCTGCTATCTTTTTCTCCTGGTCAAAGTCAAATGTATTTGTACAGTAAAATATCATATACTGTGGTTAATCAAAGGGCTTGACAGATACTGTGTCTTCTCTCATGTAACAGCAGATTTAATTCTGAAACCTGATTTCTGAAATTATTTCACACAGCTTGCTCAAACTTGCTTGATCATATTAACTAGCACTAGCTAGTGGAGATATTGCAGAGTTTTCAATGGAAAATGGCTAGCCCGTGTGGGTAGCAACCATAGACTGTTAATATATACAGCTAGCAGCGCTAACGTCACGACCATGCTAACATGAATTTGGGGGGACACTACAGATAGGATGAAGTTAATAAAAAAGGGTCCTTGGCTATTTTTTAATCAACTACACCAGTGCACAAGATGTATACTAAATCTGTGGCTACTTGTTTTGATATCGACTCGTTTTGACTGCCGAGGTGGTAGCAGACAAGCAACAAGACCTACAGTCTACCTTTCTTTTTAGTAAACTCTGGGTATACAACCAATGTTGTCAGTGCTTTGGTTAAGGTGTAGAGCCCCTGGTGATACTTGGAGCAAAGTTTCATGTTGTGTCGAGCCTTCTTAGTGTTTTAAAAATAGATATTTTGAGGCTAGCATAAAAGTGTCCCTATTATTCCCATTTAAAAGGCCATTTGACTGAAAAACGAGAATACGGTAAATCTTAAAAGTGGTGCTTCTGTCCTAAATATGCTTTTAAACTAAAGTTTGACTCGGGTACATTCTCAAAATGACCCTAGGTTGCATTTTGGCGAGAATTACGCTTTAACCAAAAGTTTAACCAAAAAATCCTAGCTTGCACTATCTGTCTGTCTTCCATCAGAATGCAGTTTTTCCTTGTCTTTCATATTTGCGTTTACTATTGTGGAACTGGCAAAGACCTGGTGGTTGTTTGTGAAAGCTTCACAGACAGAATTGATAGGGCCTAGTTATTTTCATAATTTCACAGCCTTAATATGAATCAAAAGTGTAAAATGACACTGACAAAATATTAAATAGGTTATTCAATGCTAATTCTTTAACACAAAGCAACACATATTATATCATCAATAATAGCTAATAACCTATCTTTAAAAGCATTTGTTTATTCAGGTTGAAGATAGTTGCAGCACAGAAGATGACAGGGAGAGTGCATGGAAGTGCCAGGATGTCCCAGGATGCTCTACATCACAATATTTCAAACGGCCCAAGTCCGATAGTCACAGCTTGGAAAATTTTTTTTGCTCAGCAAAAGCCTAAAAACCTAAAAAATTTAAAAAGTTTGTGTAATTTGGGGTTTCTGTAGCCAGTGACATTTCATTATTTGTATTTTATTTTCAATGCAGATGTAATGGCATTGTACATTTTCTGTTTTTATTTGAAGGCTGAGGCTTCATTAATAAACACAACCCTAAATATCATCATTAGTTTTGAGATGTTACTTGCTGTGAATACCTTGTCTGATAGGCTACAGTATTGTGGCATAGTATCAGGACATCCTGGCTAGTGTCTGTCGTGCACGGCTAGGGGCGAATGGCCGGATGATGGGCCTATTTGGCAGAAAATCCAGGGCTGTTTTGAAGCCCCAGTCCGTCCCTGATTAACGCAAAACATAAGCTTTTCTCTCCAGTATTTCAGCTCTGATGGACTTACCCATAATCAGCTACTAAAGGTCAGCTTTTGACATTATAAAATGTAATTGTGTCCTCAGGCGTCCGAGTAATTATGGCACTTGATCCCACAAATGATCCTGGGGTGTACAAGTCAAGAATGTGCAGCGTTATTTCAATTGTGTTGACCAATCCCTGATAAAAATGTAATGGCACTGCATAATAATCCTCCAGTTTAGTTTGCCAGTTTATTCATCATGAAAGCTCTTTGTTCTGTCGTCTCTGCATAATACAAGGCTGGGTTTCCACCTAGCAGCTCCCACAGGATTAGCTTCATGGGATTTTTAGTTTTCCTTGTGGTTTCTGTCTGATGCAGACACTGCTCTCAGAGGACTGAAAGGCCAAAGGGAGGGGGTTGGTAAGGAGATGGGCGGAGATAGGTAGATTTTACTGTATGTGGAAAGACATCAGATAGATAGGAGAAGGTAGGTGGGGTAGATGAAAAATAAAAACCATGGACGGAGTTAGGTGGAAGAAGATGGAAACAGGAAAATGAAGATAGGTGAACCAAGATGGTGATATAGGCAATTGGATAGGAGGGGTGGACCCATAGGTTGAAGGCAAAGCTGTAGACCTGTGCCTTAAAGGGATACTTTGCCAATTTCAATCTAGCTCTGTGTCATCTTTGTGTGGGCAGTGTGCACTGGAAGCAGCCGAGGTCTGCTGAAATTGGCCGGATAGCGCGAAACAGGCGTTTCTCAGGGGACTTGATTTCAGCGGACCTCGGCTGCTCCAAGCTCTGTGTGCTAAGCAACACACTGTTCATCTGCACATATGGCCCACACTGTCATGACACAGAGCTGGATTTAAAGGCAGAGTTGATAAGGTTGAAAAGCTAGCAAGATTTGAAAGTAGCACCTCGGGCTTCGGTCTAGACAGGTCAGGCTCTGCCTGTGGCAGTATAATCAGCTGTGGCAACATTAGATCTGGCAGTGATTGACCTTGAGAGAGAAGATGGAAAGACACCCACAATGAACAGGACCATTTCTTTGGCAATAACACAAATTAGTGTTTTGTTCGATAGGAATACGTAAACATACGTTAGCTAATGTAGCTTACTTGCTTAGATCGACAGGAAGCTAATGTTAGCATTGGGCTAATATGACTAATGCAACATAAATAGCTACGTTGGCAACATTTGCTGAGTTTTCTCCTCCATTCTCCGGTAGACTTCCAGTAACAACAACAGCGATGATGTGCACTGAGTTCATGCTCATACACGGAGGGGTAAAGCATGCACAACGGGGCAAGGAGGCATTTCATTGGTTCTTTCAAAGCGGACCATGAGGTAGGGATTGGTTTGTTTTTACAGGATTACAGCAGTTACAGATGACAGATCTTTTTCGTTCTTTTTTCAGAGCCCATAAGTTATTTATTGCTGTCGGGGTGTAAAGACCATTTTAAACAATATATTAAAAAGTGTATATTGGAAAATGTTGCCAACCCTGCCTTTGAATCAGCAAAATATCTCTTTAAGTCTTGGACTTAAGTCAGTCTTGAGTCACAAAAATAAGGATGTGCAACTCAACATAATTGAGATTTGGCTGCCTAAGTTCTCAGTTGATTTGTCATTTGGCGTTTCTATTGCGTGTCAGTTGCGTGGCGGCTGCGTGGATTTTTCTATGTCTTTTCATATCAGAAAGGTGTCTGACGCGGCACTAGTGCTGCTAGCCTTGTCTGTACACATGGATGTTTCCCACTAATTTACTGCACTCAAGCAGTAGTAGACTTCATGTTAAAGATAAATATATACTGATTTGATTACAGCAAAGACAACGTCGGCAGTATTGGCTAAATAGGCTACAGAATATTTCGTACTGTATTGACAGGTGCAATATTTAAAAAACGATAATTATCTATTATTATCTTTTTAAATTACATTTATATCTGCATTTATGTTAAAACCTAGATACTTTTAAACATCAAAATGTCATTAATTAAATGTATTTGTGTCAAAATGACATATAAACAACTTTTCGTATTCTATTTTGCCTGGAAACACTTCCAACACAGTTGCGTGTCGCGTGAAAAAAAGGCATCGGTCCTATTTCTAGCATGCACACATTTTTTGGCGAGCCGCGCCTGAGACGTGCATGTCACACAGGCAGTGTGAAAGCTCTAACCTGTTAACATGGGAGCCGAAATAAGCTGACATGCTCACGCCACGCAGCCAGTGTGAAGCTGGCCTTAGTGGGCGGCCATTGGACGCGACCGGTTGGTGGGGAGACAGAAAGAGAGATACATACAGAAAGTGTAAAAGTGTAAAAGTGTAAAAACAACAATTTTGGGTACATGCAGGAACTATTTCTTGACGATCAACAGGTTTAAGTATTTCTGTAGAGGCACGATGGTACCAAACTTGGCAACCTCATAGTAATACTTTGTGAGGTCGCCAGTAGCTGGGCATTGTCATTGCTTCCAGCTGTTCGCTAAGAAATAGTTCCAGCAAGTAAAGGCCCTTTGCTGCGTGTCATCTCATCTCTCCCCCCTCCTCACCCCATCCCCTTTCATATCATTCTTCAGATAGCTCTATAATAAATGTTATAAAAGCCAACCAAAATGAAATTATTCTTGACATACATCTGACAGTACAATGTAGTTAAGTTCAATCTCTGCAAGTATTAGTAGACAGCTATACATACAGCACCAGCGCAGCAATTTGGGGTTCAGTGTCCTGCTCAGGGACACTTTGACATGAGGCCAGAGGAGCCTGGGATTGAACCCGCCAATCTTGGGGTTGAGGGGCGACCACTGTACCTCCGAGCCACAAGCCACCCACAAAGAAGGCTATGCCTAACGTAAGTTGTAACGTTAGGCATACTGGATACGTTGGAGGCAGACTGGAAGGTAGGTGCAGTAGAAGTAGATAGATATGATATGAATGGGTTGACACATGTAGGTGAAGAGAGAGAAATAGGTTGACAGGTCTTAGTGGTGTAGGTGGAGTTATGCAGAGATAAGAGGGGATAGGTGGAGGAAGGCAGGGATAAAATGGATGCAGATGTGGAAGGGAATGAGGTGTGATAAATGGGAGAGCAAGTATATTGAGTATAAGGCAGAGTGACAGGGATGGGAGACCTTCATAAGAAGAAAGAGAAGAGAGAGAGAGAAAAGTCCAGTCACACCCGAGCCACTAATAACCCTCTCTCCATAACCCAACTCTGCCCTTCCATGTTAACATACTGTGAACTGAGCACAAGTGACAAAATCAATCCATCACGGCTGCCCGCCGACCGGCACAGAAAGGGACAGAGAAGCTAACAGAAATTGATGACATCCCCGCTCGAATTTTACACCGTTTCGGCCACAGCAGCGATTGAAACAGACAGAGATTTATAGTCCAGCCGGGGACCGCAGCTATCCTTGATTGCCTCTTTTTTTCTCTCCCTTCTTTCTCCACCAGGAAGCCCCCTTTTTTGCATATTTATTCCCAAGCTCATCAAGAGTGAACGGACGCATCAGAGTGACAATCTTATTTTACCTTTGGGGGAGGAGGAGGAGATGCTTTTAAGTTCACACTGAGCCTAACCAGGGCTGCCCAGCCTTTCCTGAGGCTGAATAACTAAAATAGGGGTCACTCTCGATCGCTTTCCATACAGTGGAATGTGACGGCTTTGGAGCTGGATTGTATCCAGACCATGTCAAATTTAGATCACAGTATGAACCTGACCGCTTTCACAACAGGTTTTTAAAGGAGTGATTGAATTATAAGAAGCCCCTTTCCTTTACTGGAATTGTGAAATGAATGAAAACTAATTCTTATGACATAAGATAAATCTCCAATTTTTTTTTTATTATTTCAATGTCTTTGTGCATAAGGCTATCCCTGAAATAATTTAGTAACGTGACTGTTGTATCACTGTAACATGTGAGGTTAAACACAATTACATTGCATTCAGTATTTCATCTATTACTGTACAGGCCTGGCGGGCTGCGGGCTGCCCTATTCATTCAGCGTTGCACTGAGTTCATGAAAGAGGCAACTGTCTGTGGTGAGTTCAAATCTGTACCAGCAGGACAGTCCAGTGTGTTATCTAACTTAAACAGTTAAAGTCAGTTGACCAGGTGAAGGGAAGATAATGTTGTCGGTAGCATAAGGTTACAAACAGGCTCGGTAATAAACGACACAATAACGTGCTGGCGTAGTCTGTGTGAGGTTTTAGCTGAGCTGGACCAGAGAATATTCAGTTAAAACAGATCCGTGATGCTGTTTTGTATGGGGTGCCGAATGTAAAAGTTTGGTTACAATTTTTTAGCTGATAAATTTTCAATATTTAGCTCACTTTCCTCACATTTAGCGCATTTTCCTCACATTTGAGACAGAAATTATATATATATATATATAATATCTAAATGTTAAATGTTAAATCTAAATGTTATATCTAAATCTAAATGTTAAATATATATCTAAATGTTAAATGTTAAATCTAAATGTTAAATTTGCAGTGGCTTCAAATCGCGCTGCACCGCAAAAACACCTGTTGGTACAGTAAATATAGCTTGCGAAGGAGCTATCCATTGCTAACGCTAATTTATCTCAAAAAGCAGAAACATTAGCTAATTACTGCCAAGATATGATTTCACGAGAGACCAGAGAGGTGTTGTAAGACTTGTCAAGTGTTGTCATGTGTTTACACTGTCTTACAATGAAACCATATCTTGGCAGTAACATTAGTTAGCTACTGCTTTTTGACATAAATTAGCTAGCTAACGTTAGCGCTAGCAATGGATAGCTACTTTGCAAGCCAATAAAATATAGCCTTCGCAAACAGAATTAAGGTTAGTAAACCAGTATTACAAACTTCTTACAAGTGGCTGGATTGTGACATTTTAGTTGTGTTCGGATGAAGATGTTGGACGCATAACTGGACTTTATCCATGCTGGGCTAATGTTAGATTGCTTGGGAATGATGATGTTAGTCACACATGGAGATATGTAATTCAAATAACGGTATTGTGATTAACACAACTATTAAGGCATGTCTGTAATATACCGGTCGGTCAATAATATAAAATACTGTAGATCAGTGCTTTCCAACTCTTCTGGTCTGAGGTTCCCCTACAGCCCTGTCATATGAACTCACATACCCCGCCATATCAATTCCCAATGTGTTCACACTATTTATCATATTAAAGTGAATATTCTTACATTTTCTTGCAATTGAACTGTAAACATTTAGGTTGATTTGGTCAGAAATTCTACTAACTAGACCTAGACTAGTGTGGTTAATGTTTCAAAAGTCATCCATTACTTTTAGCTAATCATTTCAACTGTTAGCTAAGTCAGTAGGCCACTTTTAGCTATTTTTTCCTACCATTGATTACTTCGCTATATGTTTTAATATATGTGTTGAGCTGTTTTAGCTGATATATTGTTTTAAATCAATCATAATTCAATTATTTTGATTAGTTAAGCTGCTCCACAATCTTTCCAAGTACCCACTGGCTACAGCAGAGATACCCCTTGCTGGGGCATCACTGGGTGCAGCGCGATTTGGAGCCACTGCAGTGGGCGTAGTTTCCTTGGGGATTTGAATATTTTCTAAATATTTAGCTTTACACTTAGTGACACATTTAGATTTAACATTTAGATATATATTTAAGATTTAGATTTAGATATATATTTAAGATTTAGATATCATATTTAGATTTAACATTTAGATATAACATTTACATTTAGATATAACATTTACATTTAGATATAACATTTACATTTAGATATAACATTTAGATATAAATTTAACATTTAGATATAACATTTAGATTTAGATATAACATTTAGATTTAGATATAACACTTAGATTTAGATATAACATTTAGATTTAGATATAACACTTAGATTTAGATATAACATTTAGATATAAATTTAACATTTAGATTTAGCTATAACATTTAGATTTAACATTTAACATTTAGATATATATTTAACATTTAGATTTAGATATAACATTTAGATTTAACATTTAGATATAAATTAAACATTTAGATTTAGCTATAACATTTAGATTTAACATTTAACATTTAGATTTAACATTTACATATATATTTAACATTTAGATTTAGATATAAATTTAACATATATATATATATATATATAATTTCTGTCTCAAATGTGAGGAAAATACGCTAAATGTGAGGAAGGTGAGCTAAATGTTGAAAATTTATCAGCAAAAAAAATGTAACCGAACTTTTACATTCGCACCCCATAGTTTTGCTGTTTGTATGTAACGTTTTACATGGAGTGAGCACTGCGCCAGACTCTGTTTAAAAAATAGCTGTTTAACCTGGAGGAGATTGGACCAAGATTTGCAGTGGAATCTTCCCAAAATGTACTTTGATTCCTTTAAATTAACAGAATTTTAAATGTTTCTATTAGACTTGTTTTACACCTGATCGCTGCCTGAAAATGTTCCCCAACAGCTCAAATCTCTGTTATAACACACAAGGATACATTGATCCACCTGTTCTGGTCATGTGATCACATCTAGACATTTTGGAAAGAGGCTCATTCTGTGATTCATTCTGTTACCAGTAAACAGTTTACATTATCGTCTTTATTTTATCTGTTAAACCAAACTTTTATTTTCTTTTATTTCACATCACCAACTTTTCATCTTGCTGAGGTGGTCCGCTCCGCAGGTCCCCACAGTATGTGGTTATCACAGATATCGGCCCTTCTCCCTCTGGAGGAAGTGACTTATGACCCCAGTCATAATTCTGACACATTCTGGAGACTTTGAAGACCGTTGCATTCTTTCCTGCAGAGACTCTGACTTACTTGTGTGTTGGTTTAATCTGTAAGTTGCTATTTTTTTCTTGACCTGATCTCAACCCATCCGCCAGGCTAAAGCAGTTAACTAGGGGAAACACTGACATTGTAACATTCAGCTGACCAATGTACAATGTGTGTTTTGTTGTAATCCATGAGCTCCATTGTTGTGTGTCGAGCTGCTTAAAAAAAATGGGATGTTTAGTTATCCTTTCCAAGTGTAAAGTGGGACACTACATTGTGTTAGTATTACTGGTTAATGTTCCATTCAGGTCCATGTGCCCATCTGTTGTTGCTTGATGGGCTTGAGTTTGCCATATTATGCTTTCAGCATATTTTATATATTATGCTTATATTTTTTTTTAATATACACACATATATATATATATATATATATTTTATATATTATGCTTTCAGCATATTATTGAGCATACAGTACCTTTGAGCTTATTCTGGAGAATATTGTCTTTGTCATTGTTTTGGATTGTTGCAATAATAATAAATATTTGCATAAAGCGGGCATATTTGTCCGCTCCCAAATTAATAAGATCATTAAAAACGTGAAAATGTCCCTTTTAAAGTACATTTAGAAAAGATAAATAAATGTGTGATTAATTTGCGATTAAACGTGATTAAATATTTTAATCGATTGACAGCCCTAGCATAATACTGTAGAGCATCTATGTGGAAAAGATCTGAGAGAACAAATTAGACAAAATTGGTCAAAACCCCACAGGGCTAAACTTGTACAGCTGCTACCTTTATGTGAATGTAACAGCTTGTGATTCAGATTTGATTGTAAAACCTGCGAGTGAGTCTGGACCTCTCGCTAACTGCATGATCAGATGATAAAAGCCAGTGTGGCTTTTGGAGTTGACAAAAGAAAGCATGTATTTAGTTGTCTGCCTGTGCCCTGCTGGAAGATCTGGTTTTCTATACTCACTGGGTGATTACAGCGTTCACGACTTGTTGTTTTGGGTTAAGTGGCTTTTACGCTCCTTGTTAAATGTAGGAAGTAACTCAGAGTAGCGGATGCTTTCAGCTGTTATGAGCGAGGCATACGTGAGGAACAACCTTGTGTCACGTTGTAATCACCGATCGAGATCTTGTTCTAAAGCATCTTTATTTGTGCGCTGGAAAAGGAAAAATTATGTCTACTGCTCTTTATTGTGTTTGCAAGCTGTTTTTCTGCTACTGCAAAGTTCTGTACATAATTTTGTCTATTTGTCTGTGAGTGACTTTTGTTGTCTGCAGATGTCGTCTTGACTGGGATGTCTGGGTGGGGGTGACTCTACCCGCTCAGTCATGCTTTGAAGGTTTTATGAGTACTTATGGAAAGTATAAATTTCACGGGCAGCGCCGAGCTGCAACCAAACGGTGCTTGACGGCGGCGTCACTGTGACGGCCACAGCAGTTAGCCTGACAGCAAATTGATTAGAATAATTCAAATGTGATGAATAACTTTCATCATGTAACCACATAGTCCGGTGAATGCACCATTCGTTAGGGCCGCTGGGGTTTGTGATAGGACTGTGCACTGGAGAGAGACAACATATCAACGATATGCATTACACCAAACATCCTTGTCGCAAATGGAAATGGCCCCACACACTGTTTGACAATTGTCATAAAAAACTGGAGCTGTTAGGAATTAGAGTCCTGTCAGAGCTGCACTTTTTTTCTTTTGAATTTGTGTCTTGAGATTACAGTTAATGGGACTGATATTCAGGCTCTCTATAACTGTGGTGTGAGGATGAATATGATAGATAGTGAGTGCAGAAAAGTACAGATGAGTCGAACCATCATGAGACTCAATTACCCACACAACCTTGTCCCAGATACAGTACAAGCAGGCAAAGAGGTCAAAGGTCAAATACAAAGAAATGTATTTAGTCTTTCATAGAAAAAGTAGTCGCACTTTATTTTACAGTACATTAATATGACGTAATAAGACATACTTTGTATCAAATTAGACCAAACTACAAATAATGTGGCCTTAACTAGACAGTAAATGAACAGTTATACCCTAATTAGACACCATGCACCTAAATTATGCTGTAATTAGTTATATTATTAGGATGTAATAATCTTTCATTTGTATCAAATTAAAGCAAACTAGAAATCACGTGATCTTTATTAGACAAAAAAAGGAACACAGTTATACCCTAATTACAGTAACATTAGACACCTAAATTATGCTGTAATTGGAAACTGCACATTGCCATATTAAACCCAGAGTATACTATACTTAGTTATTGTTATATCAAATTACACTCTAATGAGAAACAAAATATTGGGCATAGCCTTTTAGTGTCATTTGTTGCTTATTAAAAGATAACTACCGTTAGTAATGTCAAACTCGTCGAGTCACCTCTGGTCACTTCTCCTAGCCTGAATGCGCTGCAGAGTCCCATGGTGTAGCCTTATTAATAGACTAATATACCACTTAAAACATCAGAACATTTAATGCATGTCACTATCCGACCTCAGTAACATAAAAGCTGCCGGGACATTATATCTTTATTTCCCAGTTACGTCCTTATTAATGGGTCATTAGCGACATATTAGACCAGAACGGTACTGTAATCTAAAGTGAGCTCCATCGTTATTTTACACAGTTTGATCCTATTAGGCTTACTTAGAAGGTAATTTGTAACAAATTACAACAAAAGGGTACTGTAATCTGTAAGTGGAATCCATCCTTGTTTTCCTCCGTCAGATCTTGTTAGATATTTATAGACTTTCTTAAAGCAACACTAAAGAACTTTTCCCGCTTCGGTCCCCCTACAGGTTGGAATTGTCCATTACATTACATTATGCAAGTTTGCCAGATCGGGTAGCGGATGTGTAGTTCGAATGAACTGGACAATGTAACGTAATGGACAATTCTGCTTCCAACATGTAGGGGGACCGAAGCGGGAAAAGTTCTTTAGTGTTTAAAAGGTAACTGGTGACACAATACAACGAAAATGGCTAATTGGTTTTGGCTAACAGATTTCCATATAGTACACAGGTAAAATAAGCATGTGGTATTTTAACAAATAAATGTATTTATTCTACTTCGTTTAAGAATGCTTGATTCTAATTGGCTGGGAGGAGGGCATTAACCAGGCAGGTTGCTCGCTGACTGAGCACAGCATCATCAAATAGTAGATCAATACGCCGCTTGTATTTTTTTTCTATCACAGAAATTTCAAACATGAGGTCCATTGTAAAAATAAACCCCGTTTCCGAGATCTGACAAATGCGGAGCTGCGTCCAATTGAAGACGGGGCCTTTGAATCAAACACGAAAAAGGCAACTGCCTTTGCTATCAAGGTTTTCACCGAGTGGAAGAGCCACCAGAAGGACAGACTGACAGTGACAACTGACCCGGACACCTGCAGCGCCGAAGAACCTTGTGTGGTTGCTATAGAAACTAATTAGCTACAGCTGAGCTAACGTTATTCACCATAGTTCTAAAGGGGACTACTTTTTGAGGGAGATGAACTCAAACAGAGTATACATTTAATAAGCATGCAATACGAATAAGAAAAAGCATAATTATTTAAGTATTTAAGCTTGTTGGCAAGCAAGAAGTGGGCGGTAAGCCATCCACAAGCCGGGCATATCAAACTGTTTATTGACCTGCCTTGAGGTGATTATCCCTTACTTATTGATTGATTGGGTTATGTATGCTGGTTCGCCTGTGTCTGTTCTCAGCGGGACACTGGGCTGTTTGGCGTTTGCATGTGATGAGTGCTTTTAGGCTTTTCCTTGAAGATTGCTAGTAACAATTATTAACGTTACAAACAGTACATCATAGGGGTGAATATTATTAACGTTACAGTTTCTGTGATAAAAAACAAGGAATATAAATAGTCTGAACGTTTCATGAATATCTATGGGTTGTCACAGTAGTACAGCGTTAATAAAAACATTTAACGACTGTAAATGAGATCTGCATTTCTTCACAGCAAAAATAAATTACAGAGCAAGCTAGCTAGGCTCGCCAGGTTAACGTAACGTTCACGTTAACGTTAGCTTAGTAACGTTATAAATTAAACTGCCCAAGAATATAAAGGCCTACAAATCCAACTGAAATGATTAGCCGATTAAACACTTAGTTGATCGACAGACATTCTAAAATGTGAGGATTTTTCTGCATTGAGTACTTTTACTTTTAATACTTTAAGTACATTTTCCTGATGATACTTACATACTTTTACTTAAGTAACATTTTCAATGCAGGACTAGTACTTGTATTTTTACAGTGTGGTATCAGTACTTTTACTTAAGTATACCATCTTTGAGTGGCAGTATTAGTCTGCTATGGGGACCAGAGGCCGAAGCCACAGCCCTGCCTACTGCTGCCATCCCAACCAGGACACACCGGAGTTCATTTTAGAGGAAACATAAACGCAGAAGACCAGCCGGTAGTTAAGCCTTCTGTTAGTCAATATCGCTACATTTCATTTCCGGGATTAATTCGGTGCTCCGCCGGATGTCCCTAATTTTTAGCCAGATGTCCTTCACCTACCTTTCTTTGTGTTGCCTTTCTAAACTCTGGTGGATTTCTGAGGACTATGGTTAACTGCTCCTCAGATCTCTGCAGGGTAAATCCAGACAGCTAGTTAGACTATCTGTCCAATCTGAGTTTTCTGTTGCACGACTAAAACTACTTTTGAACGTACATATGTTCCACCAAATCAAGTTCCTTCCCAAGGCTATTTTGCAGAGGCACCGTGGTTCCCTCTTGCGCTTAACGCCGCCCAAGACGATTGTGATTGGTTTAAAGAAATGCCAATAAACCAGAGCACGTTTTTCTCCCATCCCGGGAATGTTGTGTGGACTAGCCAGACCCTCCTCAGCAGCGCTGTGGAGGAAGGTCTGGCAATGGGAGACTAGCCTTCTGCTAACCATAGCTCACTGCTGCTGCTAATTTAAGTTTATGTTTAAGTAGCTAACTATAGAGCCTTGAATCACATTATGTCATCTCAAAGGGCTTTACAAAGAAAATGTTATTTTCATAGAATTGGCGCTAGGCTATATAACGGCATGCCATCAGAAAGAAATGAATGACTAGTAGTCGTAAATGTTGTACTGTATGAATCTGGTGCATGGCCGTCCTCGTCTGATGGGAGGGGCTGGACAGAGAGGGGACAGCTGCAGGGGCAGGTCTCACTCTACTTCAAATTCTGGAATTTCTATTTTATTTCTTTATTCTGCCAAGACATGTCCAGTTAACATAAATTGTATTTGTGTTATTTACAATATTTCTACAATAAAAAAACAAACAAAAGGTGCTTGTACTCAAGTAAATGATTTGAGGGTACAAATTACTTTTTCATTGTACAAACCATTATCATATTTTACAATTGATTTGCCTCAGTTGTCATAACAGAGTTTCAATGTGCGTTAAAGTACAGACTTACCTTTAAAAGGGAATTCCACCGATTCCACACCTCAGTGTGTTTCTAGGTGTTATCAAGTACTACTGCATATGTGAAAAAAACGTAGTTTAACACCATTAGTGTCTCCAGAGGGAGCGGTGTGAAGTCTGATAAATGTCCTCGTGATGTCACAAGAAGAACAAGTGGAATAAAAAAAGGACGCTATCTCTGGTTCTGCGGCATCGATTTTGATCCTTATTTGTCTGCCCATCATGAGTCTGACGATGTTATAGGAGGGAAATGATTAAGTCAGCGGAGTAGCCTACTCTTTTAAACACACAGTGCTGTCCTTAAAGCCCGGTTCTGACCAAAGATTCCAAAGAACCTGCCAGTCCACACCAATGAGACGAGACGGTGTATCATCTCCATAGGAACGACTCTTTGTACTTCTGTTCTAACTTCCGACTTTCAGGCTTCTTTGTAGCTGGATATATCATTTGTTTTGTCTATGAATGTGGATAACGTTAGTGATAGTGAGATGGTTGCTACAATTACTTTTCTAGTGAATCGTCAAAAACACGTTTTACTTCTCTGATTCTCTGCTTTGTTCTTACTCTTCAGTCACTCTATAACTTTACCGTGCTTTCGGGTGATCGTTGAGGCTCCGTCTAAAACTCTGCCATTTCGACCAGCTGTTTGTAACATAAAAATGGATTATGGATCATTTGATTTCTATAGTTTGTAGCTGACTTTAACAGCAGACTTCTCTATTGCCCGTTGAAACAGGTGACGTCCCTTAGGTTCTAAATCCAGCCTCTGGAGACTCGACCAGCTGGTTTTGAGTCGAGCTGAGACGGGCTGGTTCACACCGCTGCAACTTTTCCCTGCTACCTTCTAAAACGGTTTTGTCACGTCGCAAATCTTTGGTCTGAACTGGGCTTAAAGTGCAAAACGCTACATCACAAGCTCATCTCTCAGAATACAGACACCTCATAACAGCACAACTTTCAGTGCTTGATGCTAAGCGTACAGATCACTGAATCAATGCATTATGTGTCTTCTAGCAGCTGATAAACTCAATGTGTGTTGTACCTACTTGATTAATTGTGCATGCTGTTAGATTTTGAGGCAAAAATGATAAGAGTATAGCATTTTGTGAACCATAATAAATACTTTAATAGCAATTCATATGCGCAAATTAGAAAGATATTTCCATCCTGATACCTGCTAAACTCTGTACAGATAATGTGTGGACGGAGGTTCGAAGTGTAAGCCAGCAGTTTTCTGACTGAACTAGAAACATTTGGCCCATAACATATAATTACTACACCATGAGCCACCTGCCAACATTAGCAAGGAACAGAACTAAGTAATAACTTGACAGTTGGACAGAAAACAAACGTACTGGTGAGAAGTGGCCCAATTCAGGTACTGGTTATTAACATTTAATTAGATATGTTATAGTGACAGTGAGAAAGCTGGATTTCGTGTAAGTTGCACCACTCTAAATCCCATCTATGGAAATACAATTGACAGTGGCAAGTGTTGCCTTGATTTTGTCTTATAAATTGAGCAACCAAAGAGCATAATAAAATGAACAATTCCCTTGTCCCTGCACTAGCTGCAACCTCTAAGTCTAAAAGATGCAGAGAATTGTGGCCTCTACAAATCCGTCAGTGATCTTAGTGAAAGCTACTGTTGTTTCACGGAAGACAGCTACATGTACACGTTTGTCTGAGAGTTGTAAGTGACATTTTCATGTGACTAAATGTCAGTGTTGCTGCTTTTCTGTCACTGATTGCCATAACACAGCAGGGAGTCAACCTATGGCCAGTTCATGAAAGCTTTTACACGTGCTGGCATAAACAGCCGGTGTCTGTAGTCTTTCGTGAAAAAAAGGAAAGAAAACAAATCCTCAAGTGCACAGGAAGCAGTGATGCATTTAAGTTAATGTTGCTGTTTATTTCGAATGAAAAGAGGAAGATTATTTTGTTAGTTAGCAACTTTAGGTTTATGGCTAGATTAGGATTTTGGAAGTTCAGTTTAAGGCAATGGTTCCCAACGGGTTACCAAAAGAGTGATGTTTCCCATCCAAATGTCTCATTGTTTAAGTTAAGTAATTGTTAAAGGTAAAACTATCCCATATTTTGAAAAAAAGGAAAAGCAGCATAAGAAAATCATTTTTTTCTGTCAACCTATGAGCCCTCTAGCTTAGGAACCACTGGGTTAGGGCACATTTTTAAAGTTGATTTTATGGAATGAATCATGCCCATCAGTAGCCTACTGATAAAAAGTAAAAGGAATGTCTCCACATCTCAGCATCTCCTTACATTTAGTCACCCGTCCTTTTCCCCGGCGCCACTCAAACGCATCAGCCTGCCGTCACACGCATCTGTGCACCTCGTGCAATTTGTCACCACCGCATTTCACGCCACCATTGGCTGTTGCCAAGCAACCTGTATGTCTAACAGACTATTTCCCATGATAAATTAGCTGGGCTGTTACTATGCCAACAGAATATGTTACTTAATTAAACAGATTTGGATCGCAATTGGCTGGAGGGGTGGGGATGGGGGTGGGGGTGGGGGGGAGGCATGAGTGAGTAAGAGAGAGGGAGGCCATGACACACACACACACACACACACACACACAAACACACACACAGAGGCCAAGGAAGTGAGATGAGACAGAGAGAATCCACAGAGGAATGACTGTTATTAGATAGGCTGAGATATTGAAATGGTCAGGCATTGCAGACGAGGGCAACAAAAGAAAGGTGGATTGCCCCCCCCCCCCAAAGAAAACAAAAAAACAGGACCCATCTGAAATTAACGGCTTGACGGCTCGCCTTCCCTGAAAACAAATGTGCTTTTTTCTTCTTCTTCTTCTATTCTACTTCTATTCAAATGAGCTGCTGGCAGGTCAGGCTGCTTAGGTGGTGTGAAACGCTCACCGCAGCAGTTCAACATTAAAATCTGTTTCCAGAGACAAACACAAGGCCTTTGGCTTATATGTGACTGAACGAGTGAGGTCAAACATGGCTCATAATTCCACTATCTGTCAAAGAATAACTGCTGATGACCGCCTAATTCCAGAGGTGGACCCCTGTAATGTCTGGAAGCAGCAGACCATGTTTTATATATTTTTTTAAATATCCCTCCTTTCCACCATACTGCTGCTGCAGTTGAAGTGGTCCTGGCAATTGCATTGTGTAGTGTAGCGTACGCCCCTACCAGGCTTTGACCACTAAGCAAAGAAAAGAAAGAATGGCAGAACAATTTGGGCGTCGGAGCAGGACCAAACGGCGGCGAGCGGCAAGCATGTAATCTCCTAATTTGGAGTATCACAGCGTCAGATCCCAGCCTGCGCGTCGCGTTCTCTCCGCCTTACCTATAGTTATTTCCATAACTTCCTGACAAAACCATTTTGTCCTGCCTGATTGGGCCCATTTGCATCGGACACCTCTTCTGCATATAGATTGATGGGTTTAATCAGCGAATCAGGGAGAGCGCTCAGACATCAATCAATGTCACGCCACTCTGTCTTGCTTTCAGTAGTAGTAGCCTCGTTTTTTCCCCCCCCTTTTTTGGTCACTCTCTGGATCTCTTTCTCTCTTCCAGCCCTCCTGATGTTCTGTTCACATTCATCAGGGAATGCCGGGGAGCCACAGAGACTGCCGGGGAGGGAACGCGGGAGTCCTCACTATCTCTTTCTCTCAACCATTTGTTACAGTCTCTAATGTAAGGCGCTGATGCTGCTTCAGTCTTTGTAGAAAAAATTAAATATAATCTGAACATGGTCAGAGAACGTCCCTGGCCTCCAAATAGCCAGATTTGCCACCACTGCCCAAAGCCTAGATCTTATTTTTTTATACTCATTCATTCGTTCATCCATATTCTCCAATCCTCTCATCATCCTCAAGACTTTTGACAGGTGATAATTTCTATCTCAGAGACATTTACAATGCTTATCTTACCTCAGGGGAGATTCCAAGAAGGAAATTCTACTTTTCGGAGCAATTTAATTAATTTTTTTTTTTTGTTCTGAATGTGTCTGTTTTTCCTTTTTGAGCAAAGTACAAGTGTACAAGTGTAGTCAAGACTAGCAGAGAAAGAAAGGTCATGGATGAGTTGGCTTTAGCATAGTCTATATCCTTGACGTTTCACTTCCGGAATTGCTCCGATGCTGTCTACTTAAAAATATTCAAGCATGCTGTGAGACTTCAACACAATTCCACATATTTAAAAATAACTCAACATCTCTCTGTAGTTTGAGACAAGCAAGGTGGGAAATCAATGTCTGTGCAGAGGAGAGGGGGGAAGTCAGTTCATCAAATGATCCCCATATATCCATGCACATGCATCATGCACTTGCAAGCATCACACACACACACACACACACACACACACAGACGACTCCACGCTCCGTCCCCATATCTGTTTTCTATATCCCATGTATATGCAGCAGACAGGCTGTGTGAGCTATGGGGATACTTGTCTTGCCTGTGGAGGTGTGGAGGTGTGGAGGTGTGTATGTATGTGTAGTTGCAGGAATATGAAACCTAACAATGAGCTGGCTGGACGGCCAGGCCCTAGGGACAGCAGGCTGGCCTGGAGGAGCGGCCTGCACCACAACCATCCACATCAATAGGATAAGGCAGCTCATTACAAACTCTCTCTGATATAGATTGATGTGTCTGGGCTGTCTGGGTGCCGCAGCCAGCTAAGGTGCATGTTGCGTAACTGTGACAACGTTGGGGTCAAATCTGGCCTGGGAGCTCAGTTACATGTGATCTCACAGTGTCTGTTCTTCATACAGTAAGTGCTGTGGCAGTGAGAGTACTGTGTAATGTGAGTGCTATCATAATGTGTAGTGTCCAGTATAGTGGGGGATAGCAGGGCAGGCTGCTACTGTATAGTAAAGTCTACCACACAATGGTGTGTGATTTACAGTCTCTTCTACTATACGAATACATCTCATAAGTTGTGATGTCCTTCTGCAGATACGTCATCTGTCACTTTGCTCCAGAGCAAGATTCCTGCCAGACAACCACTGGCCACAATGTCTCTGTAAGTCTGTAGATAATAATAGTTCCCAGAGGACGAATTCTAAGTTCATTGGTGAAGCCTGATCTTGCGTCTAGCACCACCATTAGACCAAAGTGTATGTGTGTGTGTGCTACAGTTCACAGATTGCTATGGAAAATTCAAAGGACCTTAAGCCTCGCCAGAGGATGAACACCCTTTATTTTTTTAGATTTTCTCCAGCATCACCTTCAAAGCTGCTCTAATCAATATTTTTTGTATTAACAATGTTTCTCCCACCCACCAGACCCTCTCTGGGAATTCTTTGAGGAGTCAGCCATCCTCCCAGTGAACATCCCTGAAGATGGCCCCCTGCTTGTACTTCTTGGTATTTAACATCCAGACAGACAAGTTAACATCTGACTTATTACCTTTCCCAGTGTTTCCGCTATAAACATTTATTAGCAGCGGTCTGCCGCTGGTAAATTATTGCCCCGCTGCTTCAGCATTTTATGAAATGTCATTAGGTCATAATCGCACGGCTCTGCAGAGCTTTCTGCTCCACAAACTCAAGCAAACGGTAATCCGCTCTCTCTCCCCTTTGAGGGTGAGCAACTGGAACAGTGCAGGACGTCATCACTAGCGAAGTCATGGCAACCAAATAAACAACAGCGCAAGTCTCCTCGGGAAATTGTGAATCGTGAATTTGTAAATAACTTTATCAGACCCAGATGAGACAAGAAGCTAACGTTAGCGAGCCCTGCGGCCCCTCTGCCTTTGACTCCCCGCTGCAGGAGACGGGGAAAACAAATCAAAGTCCTCCCCTATTAAACACAAACAAGAAAATCATTCTTTTTATTATTATTATTATAATCATTATTATAATTATTAATCAAACACGAAACAAAACAAGCAAACAACAACAAAGAACACATATCGCAGACAATATATATACAGATATCAGACAAGCAAGCATAAACAGTAGTAAAAGAAGATGTGTACAACCAACAGAAGCATTTTGTCATGTCAGTACGTAATGCTTTGCTACAGCACAATTTACGGTGTAGTGGGCGGAGAAAGGCGCTGATTACCCGATGAACTGCAGGTTTGGTAAATACAATGTTGGCCATGGCGCTGATAACGCTACATTCGCAATGTACGTACATCTGGCCCACAGGGTCTCATTCTCAAGAGAGACCTGTTTGGGACAATACACAACATCAGTTACAGACAGACAAATAAATTACAATAGTATTAACAACATTTACTAAATAGTACATACAACATTTAAACGAAAGTGCCAAGTCGACTTAAAATACTAAAGTACTAAAAACAAGAACAAGATTCCAAAGATGTTTTTTTTCCAGTGCCCTTAAAAAGAGTTTGAAATCCCCTGGTGGGCTTAGCACCGCCCACGACGATTGTGATTGGTTTAAAGAAATGCCAATAAACTAGAGCACGTTAAAAGATCAATTAATAGAGCTTTAAGGTTTCTTTCAGATCACATGTGAAGTAAAATACCACACTTTATTCATTTGATGGATTGTGTGTGCAGTTTTTTGTTGTTTCCACAAACAGCCAGTAGACCTACAGCTCAGACTTTGACTGATCTCGAAACCCAGGAACTCCAGTTTTATTTCCCTCGAGTCTTTGTACAATCAGTGGATTAATTGTCTTCAGCGTAAATGTTTTGCTCAAAGTATGCCTCAATACACCACACCTACAACGAACAGCCGAAATTTGGTTGGATAATAAGAGGTGGTCCCGGTCCGGATCACACTGAACCATAGCCATCACGTATGTAGTAATGCCATGAACCTTGGTCCGGACTTTTAGGTGTGAAAAGGCCCTAAGGGTTCTTTAATAACTAAATCATTTGGTCTGGACTTTCTGATTTTCTGACTTTTCTGTTTGATCTGAACCATGGTCCGAACCAAAACTTTGTCCAACGAAAAAAGGTGGTCTCAGTACGGATTAAGTTGAAACATGGTTCAGTTCTTTTTAAGTGTGAAAGCATTTTTTGAATGGTTTGGACTTTCTGACCAATTAAAGGAAGATCTGGCAGGCCGGAGTCATGTTTTTTGTGAGTAGCGTTTTGTGAGTCGTTTAAAGAACAGCTCAGTGTGTAGCGTGTGTGGCAAAGAGACTGGCAGAGGATGCACTTAGAGCAGACAGCTGTTTGCTATCAGAGCAGAAAAGAAATTTGCTGTAAAGATGTGGTAGTAAATATACAGTCTAAAGTAAGTTTCAGTTCGTTTCTGAATAAACACTACAGCTCCTCGAGGCCCAAGTAAAGTTTCTGTGTCTTGCTTCTCAACTGCTGGGCAAAGTGAAGGAGGTTAGCTCAGTTAGAGAAAACTAAACATATTTTCCAAGAAGTTGAGAGAGAGAGGATACGAATGTACGGGAGAGCCCGTCTACAAACCAATCAATTGCAAGTATACAGAGACACAGCTCACATAGGTGATGACGACAGGATGTAGGTATGTCATATATAGTTCTTTCAGGTGCTTACATCATTGCAATGTGAAACCAAAACTAACGGGATCAAATTTATACAATCTAACAAAAAGAAAATGCAAACCTTGGTTCGAACTTATGGGTGTGAAAGTGTTCTTAAGTTAGTAAAGTCCGTGGTCTAAAGTACAAACAATAACAAGTCACAAGTGTGGTATTGAACTATAAATGATGGTAAGATTTTTTTGTAAAATCTGAGCATGTCCTGTAGTAGTAGCAGGTTATCTTCAATCCAGTTCAGTTCACGGAGAGCCAAGTGTCTGCATGTCTTCATATTTTATAATGTCTGATTTGAACCTAGAAGGGGCAGCTGTACTTTTAAAACACTCCTAAAAAATCATGTTTGTGGTACTCTACCTGAAATAATAATAACTCTTTAAATGGTCTGCTCTCAGCACAGAGCCAGGCCAGGCAGTGAAAAGCGACATCCGTGTTCTCGGAGTCTCAGCTCACAAGACATCAGCTGAGCACAAGCAGCGGTAAGAGATTTAACAATAGTTGCTGTGTGCCAGCTTTTTACAGTCCACACATTCAGCTTACATCATGTCATGTGGAGACTATCTGAGCTGAAATACTCTCACGCACACACATACACACATGGAGCATTTTGAGAAACAAAACCTGGCATTTTGAGTATGGAGGTCCATAAATTATAGAGATTTGCAAATGGATGCTGTTCTCTCCTACCGGTCACTCCTCCTCACATCTTCAGGCCTGCTGCTGAATTATGGAGGGAAACACTTTTCCTTTGAAAATATATATCAATCAAACATTCATGGCTGAGGAAGTCTCAAGACAATGGCACTGTGAAACCAACCCCATAATATGTGTGTGTACAGAAACACACTGGTTTGCCAATTAGAGCAGAAGCTGACCATCCTGTAAATATTTTAATGGGCATCACATTCCATATACATGAAGCAGCAAAGCAGCCGAGCCCGCCACTGAACTCTGCAGAGGTCATCGACCTCATTCTTAAGCACCACTTGAATACACACTGAACATGGCTACTTAGGAGACATGCAGCTTAAGGAGGATCACTGGACAGTCTGGATTAAAGGTACATTATGCCTGGCAGCCAGTCCAAAGATTACAAGAGGAAGAATTTGTAAGAAGTCGACAATCTCTTGATCATTTCATATCAAGAACTAGAGGGCAGTTTTAGAAGAAGGTAGCCAGGTCACAAAGGTGGAGAATGACAGTCCCTGTGGTCAAAGGGGGCACCCGTCCCCTCCAGCTGTTCCCACAATGCCTTTAATCCAGGGGTCCTCCTGCAGGCTAAAGCCTCACATCATCCGACAGAAACAACCCCTGTGGTGTCACCTTGGAGCGGACCCTGGCAAATGTGTCCTCAAGCTACGAATGCATTTTTAAGACAGTGCACTTTAAGCCAAATCTAACTTTAGCACCAGCCTTTTGGGGTTTCTGTCTCCATTTGACTGACTTTGACACTGGCCTCTTCTTGTCCACATGTGAACCTAAAATATTAACAAAGCCACACGTTTCCTTTGATCACATTATGTAGTTTCTTTTGTCATTAAATAATGTCTTTGATCCCCTGTCGTCACCAAGTTGCATCATATGTGTGTGGGGAGATATACAGTCAGGTCCATAAATATTGGGACATCAACACAATTCTAATCTTTTTGGCTCTATACACCACCACAATGGAGTTGAAATGAAATGAACAAGATGTGCTTTAACTGCAGACTCTCAGCTTTAATTTGAGGGTATTTACATCCAAATCAGGTGAACGGTGTAGGAATTACAACAGTTTGTATATGTGCCTCCCACTTTTTAAGGGACCAAAAGTAATGGGACAGTTGGCTGCTCAGCTGTTCCATGGCCAGGTGTGTGTTATTCCCTCATTATCCCATTTACAAGGAGCAGATAAAAGGTCCAGAGTTCATTTCAAGTGTGCTATTTGCATTTGGAATCTGTTGCTGTCAACTCTCAATATGAGATCCAAAGAGCTGTCACTATCAGTGAAGCAAGCCATCATTAGGCTGAAAAATCTAAACAAACCCATCAGAGAGATAGCAAAAACATTAGGTGTGGCCAAATCAACTGTTTGGAACATTCTTAAAAAGAAAGAACGCACCGGTGAGCTCAGCAACACCAAAAGACCCGGAAGACCACGGAAAACAATTGTGGTGGATGACCGAAGAATACTTTCCTGGTGAAGAAAACACCCTTCACAACAGTTGGCCTGATCAAGAACACTCTCCAGGAGGTAGGTGTATGTGTGTCAAAGTCAACAATCAAGAGAAGACTTTACCAGAGTGAATACAGAGGGTTCACTACAAGATGTAAACCATTGGGGAGCCTCAAAAACAGGAAGGCCAGATTAGAGTTTACCAAACAACATCTAAAAAAGCCTTCACATTTCTGGAACAACATCCTATGGACAGATGAGACAAAGATCAACTTGTACCAGAGTGATGGGAAGAGAAGAGTATGGAGAAGGAAAGGAACTGCTCATGATCCAAAGCATACCACCTCATCAGTGAAGTATGGTGGTGGTAGTGTCATGGCGTGGGCATGTATGGCTGCCAATGGAACTGCTTCTCTTGTATTTATTGATGATGTGACTGCTGACAAAAGCAGCAGGATGAATTCTGAAGTGTTTCGGGCAATATTATCTGCTCATATTCAGCCAAATGTTTCAGAACTCATTGGACGGCACTTCACAGTGCAGATGGACAATGACCCAAGCATACTAGCGAAAAGCAACCCAAGAGTTTTTTTAAGGGAAAGAAGTGGAATGTTATGCAATGGCCAAGTCAATCACCTGACCTGAATCCGATTGAGCATGCATTTCACTTGCTGAAGACAAAACTGAAGGGAAAATGCCCCAAGAACAAGCAGGAACTGAAGACAGTTGCAGTAGAGGCCTGGCAGAGCATCACCAGGGATGAAACCCAGCGTCTGGTGATGTCTATGCGTTCCAGACTTCAGGCTGTAATTGATTGCAAAGGATTTGCAACCAAGTATTAAAAAGTGAAAGTTTGATTTATGATTGTTAATCTGTCCCATTATTTTTGGTCCCTTAAAAAGTGGGAGGCACATATATAAACTGTTGTAATTCCTACACCGTTCACCTGATTTGGATGTAAATACCCTCAAATTAAAGCTGAGAGTCTGCAGTTAAAGCACATATTGTTTGTTTCATTTCAACTCCATTGTGGTGGTGTATAGAGCCAAAACGATTAGAATTGTGTCGATGTCCCAATATTTATGGACCTGACTGTAGCTGATGTATGGGGAAAGTAAGCGTTAAAAGAAGAGTGTGTGCATCTATATTCGTGATGGAATTTGTTTTTGTGTATGTGCATGAATGTCCGTGTGTGTGTGTGTGTGTGTGTGTGTGTGTGTGTGTGTGTGTGTGTGTGTGTGTGTGTGTGTGGTAAGTGAGTCTGCAGGCTTGATAAGTATCAGTGCTGCTGTTGGCTAACATCCTCTTTGTGGTATTAGCAGGTGAGAAATGGTTTTGACTTAGTGTGTGTGTGTGTGTGTGTGTGTGTGTGTGTGTGTGTGTGTGTGTGTGTGTGACTGTGCTGGGTTGGGTTAAGTGCTGATTAGGGTTTATATTGCTAAGTGGGTGGTTACTAAGTGGGCCCCAAGATGCGAAAGCAAATGTGATGATTGTGGCGAAAGCGAGCCGGTGACAATGTTTCTGAAACGTCAGTTAAGATTAAAAAACCAGAGTGAGAGTGAGGAGTCAGTTAAAGAAGTGTCGAACTCTGAATTGACTCCCACCACAGATGTTACTGTGGAAGAGCATGTAGAGCATCATTAGTCAGTGACCTGTTTAAGGTCATAGACTGATAACAGGATGTGTGCAGTAAAACGTATTTAGCTGAAAGGTCCTCGGGCCGTGTGTATAGAAACTGAACGTGGGAACGGGTTGTGTTGTTAAACTTGAAACTGTGTGTCAAACATGAAACTCGCATGACAAGGATCGCATTGTGACACACTCTGCTCCTGGCAGTAATTAAAATCACATGGAGTAAATAGGTGGTATACGGCTGGTTTAGTGGATGCACGCACTCTCCTAAACTTTTTTTTTGTTTTCATTTTTTTTATTCCCACCCATCAAATAAGCACCATATCATCACTGCAGTTGCAGCGACATATTCAATTATTTTAAAATGTGGTGGAGTTTACCTGAACAGTTTTGTAGCCAAATCTACCCATTCTGGGGAAAAGAATTGATTTTAAAATTCGTCGGCAAAAAGACCATACATCTAATTTTCGATATTTTTTCCCACCCCTAGTAATTTGTCCTCTTCATCTCCAAAGCTGGTCTCCAGCGGTCCCATAAAACGCGTCACTCGAGCTTCTGCGTGCAAAAGTCGCCGGACTACACCATTTTAAAAATAGTTTTTTGGAGCTGATAGGCTAGCTTTGAATTAACTCATTTGGCAATGGCATGAATGTAACCGACGTTCATTAATATATAACAGTTGCGCACTATAGCTTTTAATTATGTAATTGCAAAACCATTTTACAGTGATGGGGAACTTTCTTAGTGGCATTAAAAGTGATTTTACAAGTTTTTTGGCCAGACTAACATATTAACAAAACATGAAGTAATGCATTACAATTCCTGGCGAGGTTGTGCATATATGATTTATACCTATCTTACTAGTGGCACGGGCTAAGAATGTAACTCTCCAAATTGGTTCCAAATTACTATGCTGGTTCCTTAACTTTCCTGTTAACCTCTACATCCTGTTTCTACAGGACATACATCATGAATGAAGGAAGTAAGGAAGTGGTAATACTATTTCATTGGACTGATACTGTAAGTATACTGTTTTTGTGGGAAGCAAGAACAGTATACGTACATGCTCCATATTAGGCAAACTGACCCATGAGGTTTGGCATGTGTGGGGATCTAAGGATCTTGAGTTGTTTTAAATGTATACCATGTAGTTTGGTACAAGCTTTTTAGGGATGCAGCAATTTAGCATGTGCCATAAAAGTTCAGCTGTAGCCAACAGCATTATGTAATTGACTAAATAAAATCCATTTCTGCCCAGCGTGGTATTGACTGGCTTTCACATGAGTCGCTGTCAAAAGCCATTCACACCTGCCGTGTGTGAGATGCTTTTCTGTACTGCCTTTGTTGCTTTTTCAAATTGTCAGAATGTCGTGATTGAATGGCCTTGCCCTTGAGATGAAGAGCTGTTTGCTTGATTACTCCAAAAGTCAACCATTCAATGGCCTTTTGTTTTTACTCGAAACTTTGCAGCGCGCCAGAATCCGGGCTCATGGTCATGTTTTCTGTATTCATTACTGCCGTGAGAAGAGAAACGAGAGAAAAGAGGAACTCATCAAAGAGTTTTCTTCTCTCCATTGTTTTCAGCCAAGGTTTCTCAGAAGATTGAGTGTAGAGGGAGGAGGGCCGTAAGAAAGGAAGAAAAGCGATAAACAAAGCAGGTTTGGGTCGCCCATCTCTAATGTGACCACACGTTGAAAAGAACGTGATTGGTGCTTTGTCTCTACATGCTACCACCTCTCGTCTTACACATGTATTTATAGAAGAGGCTAATTTTCCCTCTTCCACTCCATATGTGATTCTGTGCATCACACCTTTTGTGAGAGCTTAAAACACAACAGTTATCTTATCAGGTCTGTGCCCTCCACCTTCCTAACTTTGTGTGTGTGCTATTGTCACCACCCTGTTCATAGGTTTACACCCTATGGATGATTTGAAGGGGGAGTGTTTTCACAAGAAGATGGAAGCACGCATGTTTCATTAGCAGGTATAACAGGTGAGGTGTGAGTATGTCGGGCAATGACTAAAGTCCTGGTAAAACACAAATATATGTTGTTGAGTCTGTGACATCACAGGAAAATGTGTTATTAACCACCCAGCCAAATCTGAGAAGTCTGCTGAAGGCACTGAGCCTAAGAACGAGCTGCCCATAAACCATAAAACCATAAAAAGACATCTTGGTTCGTCTTTCGACTATTCCAACAATCACCACTCTGGACTGGTTGAAATGAACACATACTTTACCGATTTACATATGCTGGCTCTATACACGTTAAAAGTATTGTTTATTTAAATTGAGACTGGTGGGTTTAGCGATAGCGATTCCAGAGCTGTTTCTTGTTTAAAAAAAAGAATATTTAGTAGGGATCCTTTCCATAACGTTGCCAGGCACTTATAATGACAAATTGAGCCTGTCAGTGGCAAAAACAGCACTTTTGGTGGACGAAATTGACGATGCACATTTGCCCTATGGCATTTCATTGCAGCCTTGTTTGCGGCTGCCGGTCACAGCGTTTTCGTTCAGTACTGGATCAATTTCAAAGATTGTTTATCCCATCAGTCACTTACACACAATAAAACATAGGATAATAAGGTTCAGGTTAAAAAAAAAAGTTGGTTGGATTAATTCACACACAAAGCTTCTATTTTTAACAATTTATATTTACAGCATTGTATGTTGATATGTATATCGTAATAGCCTGTATATTAACATATTGGAGGAAAAACAGGTAGTTCTATGTAAAATCAGACATTGAGCACACCCATATAGCCAAAATGGCATGGTCCTAGTTTCATAACGCCTCTGCGAAGTTTCAACTGGGAGATTGACAGTCGCATCATGCTCCTTGGATCGAAGCATCGGGGTCACCCCTAGTAAAATCATTAGCATGTTGATTGTTCCATCCACTTTGTTTGTGTTGAAACATATACGGAACATTGTAGCGCTCAGCGGCCACTAGCAGGGTGTTAGACATTAACTGTAGTTCATATATCTGTCACATACAGAAACAGACATTCCCTTTCAAACATTTCACATGATGAAGTCTGCAGTCTCCTCAGCACGCTCTCCAGTCCTCAAACATTTCAAACAGATAGCCCATTCATTCAAGCTGCCGACATCAGTTGAGTGTAACATTTTTTAGCATGAATTACGCCTGAAATATCCTTTTATTCCAGCACTCTTGTCTTCTGACTCTCAATTCTGAAAAGTCAGCATTAGACATCCAGCACGCTCAAATGCTTTTAATAGAGCTAGCTGTGGAGAGGAACGACTTCAACTTTTCATTGCAGTTTGGGGTAGATTTACGAGGGGTTTGGAGCGTAAAAGGCAACCAGTTAACCTCAGACCACACGCGTACATGGTGTCACATACACAAAGAGAGACACCAAGTTGGTCACAAAACATCATTCTGTTACGAAGTAAAAAGTTTTGGGTACCAGAGACAGATCTGTCTGAAGTGTTTCCCTGGAGAGTGGCCTACATCATCCTTTAAATATTTCAATCAGTGTGTTCATGTCGGGGAAGCAAGTCTCACAGACTCCCCGCCGTTCCTTGTTAATGAATATTAAAAGGGACATTTTCCTGAGGGCGAGGCCCCTTATATTTATTCCCTTTATTGTTTTAAACACTTCTCGTCACTGCTCTCGGTCTCTCTGCCTCTAATTTAATTGTGCGTTCATCAGCTTGCGTCGAGCTTGCATCATTAAACCGTGTTGACCTGGCTGACATAAATGTGGAGGAAATGACGAATGTGCTGTGCAAGACAATAACAGGGGAGGAAAAGGATTGCTTGTGGCATCACTCTTGCTGGTTCATGCACATGTTCGTTGGTTGGTCCACCACTTTGGTCCAGGCTGAATCTTTGAACTTTTGGTTGGATTACCATGACATTTTGTACAGACACTTATGGTACCCGGATGATGAATCCTTTTTATCCAGTGCCACCAATATTTCAAAGAAAGAGGTAATTGTTTTTACTTATTTAACGAAATACCCTAACGCTTACTAGAGGGATTGGCCCAAAACTTGGTCAAGACATTCCCCACAGGATGTGTGGTGTAATTACCTTGGTGTTACTGGGTGATTTTCCATCTAGTGCCATTATTAGGTCAGAATTTCAGTTTGTCCAATTGTAAAAACTACTATAAATTGCAAACTGGCCCAGTGCAGGGTGTCCGCTAAGAACTTAACCAGAGATGTCTGACTTTACGATCCAGGAATGACAAATTGAACATGAAGTTGTATGTGGTTCTAAAATATAAGCAAATGATAAAATATGTACATTAATAGGCATCCGTATAATTATCCAATTACACAGGCCATTGTATATCTATGTACATAGAATCAACATCATTTCTATAATGACGCAGATCTATTTGGCTGGCTTCCTGTCAGCTCTGTAAGCAATTGATGCTGAATTTATGCTATTTTAGTTATTTTTACATTTTTTTTTCTGTATTATTTTGGACAAGACGATCAAATACGACCACGGGACACTGATGAGGATAGGAAAATCAACTCCCCACTGTGTGAACTCTCCTGCTGAGTCTGCTTACTGGCCAGTTTAGTTTTTCAAATGTTAACATCAAGAAAACATCAAGCAAAAAGTAGAACAATTTGGAAAGATGAACCACAGCTTCAATAATGTTATGTCAATGTCATTAATAACAATTCCTTTTTATATGTTTCTGTCTGTGTTTGAGATCACCTGTCAATCAAACAATGGGCAACGCTGTGACATCTTTTTCTTGGATTGTCTGTTAATGAATAAAAGGAGTAAAAAAGCATTTTTAATGCAAAACTCATGAAAGGCTTTCTTTAATGGCCTCATAGTTGTTTAGCACTCAGTCTACACACACACACACACACACACACACACACACACACACGCACACACAGTGAGGCAGCTGCTGTGAGTGCAGATTATTCTATCAATGTCAAACTTCAATGACGCTTGTCATCTGATAAGGTTTGGTTTTAATAAATGAGGGAGGAGAAGCCAAGCTTAATGCGGCAGTTTAACCCCCTGTTTGCACGGCACAGCACGGCGTCGGACCGACAACTCCTTCATCACCCACCCAGCGTTCATGGTCAGAAACAGCTCACATTTATCATTAGTCGCAGCAGTTCAGAGCTTCATGACTGGGCTGTGGCTGCTGGGAGCGGCCAAATAGTGAACAGTAGTCCTGATGTGCACAGCTAAAATGTCCTGTTGGTACAGAGCTACGCGAGAGCATGGGCGCTTATGGCCGTCAACAAAGCAGCATCTAGCTACTCCGCTGCGCTGTGGAGTAATGTCTGGCAATGCAAGGCTAGCATCTAGCTAACATTGACATTGCAGGGAAACCCCCGTGAACTTTGAGCCTGGGGAGGAGACAACTCTCCAGTATTTTGAATTTAAACTGCAGTAACCATTTTAAACGCTAGCTGTCAGTATTACATATTGCAACTTTAAATCTACTGTAGGGGCGACTTATTTGTTATATTCGGAGGTGACAGCAAAGACACATGGCATCATGGAGCTGGTTTCGGTGACGCTCGGCTGCTCTTGTTTGATGATAGCCCTCAGCTCTTTTATGAACCAATGTTACTCAGTGCTCGGAGACTTATTTTGAACATATAATGTCTTTTGTGTTTATTAAGCCTTCACAGATTACCTTCTCTTTCCCTTGGTACTTAACCTGTTTCTTTTATATACTGTGACCATGAAAATAGTTTCTTTCATTTTACACTTTGCACTGGATAATGATTATTGAGGCCTGCGAGCTGCTGGAATTTAATTTCGCCACATAAATCTCCACAATAGGAAACGGAAATTAAAGTTGCCATTACTGTCGGCAGTATTATCGTATCCTCACTTAACCTGCCATTCAGGAGGAATGAAACATTTATACTGTGCCCCTCCTTCCTCTTCAGCCCTCGTATATCGCCTGTGATCTGTGTGTGTGTGTGTGTGTGTGTGTGTGTGTGTGTGTGGGTGTGTCTGTGAGTGAGAGAGAGAGAGAGAGAGAGAGAGAGAGAGAGAGAGAGAGTGCGAGGAAGAGAGTAAAAGGATCAATAGAGGGAAATTGATATTTGAGAAGTTTATATTTCAACTAAGGCGACAGATTATTTCCACACCTTTAAGTGTTTTGTACAGTATCTACAGTGTAAATATGTACTGTACACATGCATGACGTGTGAAAAGGTTAGAGTTTTTGCTGAAAAGCCACATTTATTTTTTTTCGGAAGAAACTTCAAAGGATTTTACAGAAAATTAGAGACAACACAATATAGATTTTTGCAAGTATTTGCAATCTTGGTTTTCCTTGTGTTTCTTCGTCTATCATTCCCACCAGCTAATCTGTTCACTAATCCCTGGCCAGTTTATAATAACAATACCTTGAACACACACACACACACACACACACACACACACACACACACGGACCAAAAGAGAAAAAAAATCAATTATGCTGGCCCTGACCAGGAGTGTCTCATTATTTCATAGGCAATAACCTGAATGATAGAGTAATAAAGAGCAATTTATTTGGAGAAGGGGAGCGAGGGAGGAGGGATGAGCAGAAGATGGATGTGTTCAGATAGACAGATCTAATTAGCCTCATCCGAGCTGCGGCTAGCCGCTCTGCTCAGGCTAATCCTGGGCTACAGCTAATGACCTGCAAACCACACCTCCTCCTCCCCCTTCATCAGCCTCGGGCTGCCTTAGTCCTGCATCTGTAATGTGGGGATGGACAGACATCCAGCATGGACATATTGACAGACATTGAGTGTGGACATATGGACAGACATGCAGCGTGGATGTATAGACAGACATCCAGCGTGGACATATGGACAGGGACAGACATCCAGCGTGGACAGATGGACAGACATCCAGCGTGGATGGATGGACAGGGACAGCCATCCAGCGTGGACATATGGACAGACATCCAGCGTGGATGGATGGACAGGGACAGACATGCAGCGTGGACATATGGACAGACATCCAGCATGGACGGATGGACAGACATCCAGCGTGGACAGATGGACAGATATGCAGCGTGGACGGATGGACAGACATCCAGCGTGGACGGATGGACAGACATGCAGCGTGGACGGATGGACAGACATCCAGCGTGGATATATGGAAAGACATCCAGCGTGGACGGATGGACAGACATCCAGCGTGGACGGATGGACAGACATGCAGCGTGGACGGATGGACAGACATGCAGCGTGGACGGATGGACAGACATCCAGCGTGGATATATGGAAAGACATCCAGCGTGGACGGATGGACAGACATGCAGCATGGACGGATGGACAGACCAACAGTACAGTACTCAGTAGCCTACATAATGTTTCTGTAGGCCCTTCCTCTGTATCTGTACTGAATAGTGAGTTTATGGGTTCATTTATTGCAGTTTATCATATTGCTTTTGAAACTGTGTGTTGCATGATGTTTCTATTTCTTCTGGAATAACTTCCATTGCTTTATAATTCCTATGGTATTCTTAAATGCACTTACTATGTGTCAATAGTTGTTTAATGGTGAATTTTTGGAAACAAATTATTATTATTATTAGTCTTTATTTAACAAGGACCATGCACCAAAAACTCAATCTCAAAATGGGAAGAGCCGGATTTAGCTATTAACTCATTTCCATCTGCACTCTATCTAGTATTTTTATTTCCTACTATATTCCTACGGTATAATATCCATGTATTACTATATGTGTAGTATGTAACATGTAGTATAATGTTCATGAAATGGTCTCTGTGACACACAATAGTGCATTTTTAGTGATCTACTCGTATTATTCCTACTGTATATTGACCCACTGTGTGGCATGCTGAATAGTGACTGTAAATCAAACTTATTTTTCACTATGGTGCTTCACATCTCTAATAGTGTAAAATGTAAGAAAATACTATTCCTATAATATATAATACCCCCAGTGAAATATAGTATGTCTGTAGTGTACAACTGTTACAATATATAACAACCTTACTGTCTTTTTAATTATGGACATTTAAATGAATATCCTTTAAAGTATATGGTATTTTTATAGTGAGATGACTTCATCATAACCTTACAGTAGCATGTATTATTATTGTCACATTGAAAATGACATAGTATTGTGAAATATATTGCGACTTTACCCAACAGTTGTTTTGTTTCCTGGACGATACAGATGTGAAAGCCTTACGGGGCCAGTCATCTTTGGATATGGTTTGAAAATCAACATGTCTGCTTGTAAAGAAAATGTCACTAATCCATAATTACTGTAGGTGTTTTAATATTTTATGTTGTAAAATGTATGTACAATATTTCTTTTAATATTAATGTTGTCACAGTTCCACAGAAATGTCCGTCTCTTTACATCCAGGATACCAATTGAAGCTGCTGTTGAAATATTGCTTCTTATTTTTAAATCCTAGATTTATTTATATTTAGCTATATTAAGTTTTAATGCACGTTTCATTTCTAAATAAATCTCATATGATCGATCTGTTGGTATTAATGCCATGGCAACAACTTCTGTGGTCAGTAAATGTTTGGCATTAATGACATTATCAAAACTGTTGATTCACTAAACACAGAAGCAAGTTTAGTGATAAGGGAATTATTGTAATTGTTGGGTGTGTAAATTATAGGGTATGGTCTAGACCAACTTTCTGTACTACTATCTACTATCTGTAAAGTGTCTTGAGATTACTCTTGTTATGATTTGATACTATAAATAAAATGTAATTGAATTGAATTGAGTCAGACCAAACAGAGTTATAGGAAGGATGTAGAGATAGTTATATATATATATATATATATATATATATATATATATATATATATATATATATATATACATATACTACTGTATATAATGCTAGTTATTTAGAGGATATATTAATATGCAATAGTAAGTTCTTCAGAGCCCTTGAGTACCTTATATCTTATCTCTTATCTCTAATATACTATTTTTTTGACTTATAGGACCCATAGGAGCTTATATGGTGTTACTTCACCTCTACACTTACAGTGCTATTTATATATGTGGCTAGCCTGTAGTGTGAACCTGGAGGTTGAGCAGTATTTGCCCTCTGTCTCATGCAAAGTGCGAGGTGTGAAATGGAAACTGTAACCCAGCAAGTATAGCCATACGCAGAACATGTATGCATACAAACAAAAATACACATTATTAATATCATTGGCTGAATTGTTCATTTGTCACGGCCCCTCGGTTCATTTACACACTGAGCATGTTCAGATGTTTGCACTGTGCATTTGACATTGCACAAACCATTCGGCACGAGTACGCATGTAATTAATATCTCTGATTTAGATTAGAGAGATAACAGGCAAATTAATCTCAACCTTAAGGGAGAACGAGGGAAATGAAGAACGGGAGAGAAAAAAAACAAAAAAAACTGGCCTCTGGACTGCTGCCATTGCCGAATTTACATCTGTTTACTCTCTCCCTCTTTGACCTTTCTGTCATTTCTGGGTAGCCAAGGTTCGCTCTCTCCTTTTATCACCCCCAACTGCCTCCATCTCTCCATTCTTCTTCTCTCACCAGGATTAACATCTCCCTCCTTGATTCTCTTCTTATTTGTGGGAGCTAGCGACTAAGTAGACAGGGTTCAGGGAACTTCTTTTGCAGGGAACATGTTTTAAATTAAACATAACGCCACATCCGAGCCTACTGGGGATTGTTGTAAAGAAAGAGCTGCCATGTCTTTTCTAGCAACAGTTGCATTTGAATAGTGTTCAGACTCTGATGCCTTCGCCTCGCTTCTGCATGTTCCCCCTTTTTCCTCCGCTGTGAATCTGTCCTTCGATAAAAGCCACGTTAGCCCAACATCCAGACTCATTTACTGGAGACTGTGGCACGATGGCTAATTTGGCTCCTTTAAAATACTAATGCCCACACTCCTGCTATCGTGTTGGAAACTTCCTTTTGTATTGCTCAACATCCTCATTACAATGGAGGGGAGAGTGTGTGTATACTCTCTATGGCTTTATGTGCTCAGTGTGTGTGTGTGTGTGTGTGTGTGTGTGTGTGCCCACGTGTATGTGTGTTTGAGTGAGTGAGTAAGTGAATGCGTGCCACAAGGGGGAGTTGAGTGGTGATGATTTGATACTTGGTCTAAAATACACATCCAAAAGCAGGACAGAGGAGGGGACAGGAAAAGGGGAAGAGGAGGTGGAAAGGCGAAGAGGATATAAAGCAGGTGGAGGAAGCTGTGGAGGGTGAGGGTGAGACTTTGGAGGAGGAAAAATAAAGAGACAGAGGATAAAAGGATAAAAAGTGTACCAGGAAGAGATGGGAAAGAAAAAAGAGAAGCGGTGCAATGGTGAAATAGAGGGAGCAGGGAGAGAAGAAGTAATAACAGGTATATGGTATAGAGTTCATAGATTGTATAACTTCACATTGTCTCTAAGGCAGAGATCTTAAACAGGCTTTAGGCCGCCCTTCATGTTATTGCAGGCCCAGTTTAAAATGCAACTTAATGATATACAATGTATGTAGTAGGGGGTCCCTGCTCCATCTCTCTTTTAGCTAAAGGGTCCTTGGCTAAAAGAGATCACAAATATACATTTGTTTAAGCAGTAGGGGTGTATTTTGATTTTAAATTGGGAACATTTTTTCTCAAAATGAGCTGTCAATTTTGAGTATCGAAATCAAAAGCAGGAGTATTTTTTTCTCTTTTTCTCTACCTCCGCCTACTTGCGCACATCCAAGAAAAAAGACGATCCTGTAGCTTTCATTAGAACTTCCACCCAGTTGAGTTCATTTTGAATACTTTTCTGATTTAAAAAAGCTCCTCCAGAACAACTGAAGAAGCTTTCACAATCTGAGTTGTCCTCCTCATGATGATTACATTGACTTGAGTTCTGCTACTCAAGCCACCTAAACCTGTTTAACGTAAGATCAGGTTTCAGGTTGTGTCACTTTGTAGCTAGTCTATATCCACGATGTTCCACTTCCGGGATTGCTCCAGTGGAGTGGATTAAACTCCGGCTGATTTGTGAGGACTATGGTTAACTGCTCCTCAGATCTCTGCAGGGTAAATCCAGACAGCTAGCTAGACTATCTGTCCAATCTGAGTTTTCTGTTGCACGTCTAAAACAACTTTTGAACATTCCACCAAAACAAGTTCCTTCCCGAGGCTATTTTGCAGCGGCACCGTGACTCCGTCCGGCACTTAGAACCACCCGAGACAATTGTGATTGGTTTAAAGAAATGCCAATAAACCAGAGCACGTTTTTTTCTCCCATCCCGGAATGCTGTGTGGACTAGCCAGACCTTCCCACGCAGCGCTGTGGAGAAAGGTCTAGCAATGCGAGACCACTTTGTAGCTAAAACTTTAAGTGCAGGTAATGTTCAGGTCTTCATTTTGGCTGTAACAGTTTGGCTTCAGTTAGATCGGGTCTGTAGGGCTCAGGTGGTGTTTGGATCTCAGTCAACTCCACTGTCAAAGTCTGACTTAATGCACAGTGGGCATTTGGGACAATCTACCAAATGAAATATGCACACTCTTCACAGAGAGATGATTTCACACTCACTTAGAAAGAAAGTCCACCAAAAAAAGGTGCACTCAAAGGCAGGACACTGTGATGAGTAGGCCTGTGTGTTCAGCTTTGTGTGTCACATCAAAGCTCATGTAGTTCCACCTCAACAGTAACATCTTGGCCTTATGGTACATTAATCACCTCTCACATCCAGAAAATTCCAAATGTGATAATGTATTCTCTCTCAAAACCTGAATGCAACTTTGGCACCTTGGAGTTAATTATATCGCCAGTCCACAGCTCTGGTGTTAGCACTTAGCGTTAGCACTGTAGACGGTCGCCCACCCCCCATCCCCTCAAGACACTCTGTCGCTCCCCGCCACTATCACCCCCCCATCACAGCGGATTAGGCTCTAACTAACCCTCCTTTAATTAACTCATGATTAGGTATTAATATCTGGCGCAGGTTCCAAGCTTGCAGTTGTTGCCTTAATAAGTGGATTAGCATTAGCCTCTCGCTGCTCTCTCTCTCTCTCTCTCTCTCTCTCTGGATAAGAGATATCTATCCACCACTCCGTTTCACCCTCCTTACATATCAATCCCTCTTGGCTTTCTCTGGCAACTGTCCAAAAGCAGAATTTTCCTGCTAACAAGTTTGTTCTTGTGGTCAGAGTGGATGGGCTCAGTTGTCACACATGTAGAATTTCATGAGATGCAATATGTTTTTCACACAGCTGATGAATTAAACTGGGCTTTGACTTAGATATCATAAATACAATGTATATACCACTACTACCTAACTTTAATGCTACTTAACATCCTCCTTATTGTGATGCTGTGACTGCTAACCCGAATAAGCAAAGGAAATAAGCATGTTGGAAAGAAAAATGGAAAAAAAAATATTAGAAAGAAGAAAATAGATGCAAACATTAGACCGGCACATACAGGTACTTCCCAATACACCCCCATTCTGAGGGATAGAAAACCTGTAGATGTCCTGTAAATGTTAACGCAACTTGAAGTATGTTTGGATCATAATTTTGTTAAATGTGTATGGATTTATTTCTTGTCAAACTAATGGTCGTTTATAGACATGTCTAATAATTATTTTGTGCCGTTCGCGATACCTCATTAAGTGAAGGTTGATCGTCATGTCCCCTCAGTCTTCCCCTGTCCAGTTGCATCAATGATCCAACACAGTGGTTGGATATTGGATATTACATATTTGACTGAATTACTGTTGTAAGGCTAAGCGTTTATCTGTCTGTAAATAATCAACCTGTTATGAATGTGCGAATTGTGTGAGTCTCACGGTCTCACGCAAGATTTGGCAGCCCTGCTGGTAACCCATAGTGACAAGTAAAGATTTAGTAAACTGCTGGTACGGATCTCAAGCAGGCTCATGGATAATGAGCAGGTCACAGGTATAAGCATGAGCCGTAGACTTTACAAAAAACAACTAAATCTGACAGGTAACCAAGGGTAATAAGGTTCTGTGTAACATATTCATTAATATAATACGATTGGTGTAATATGCTAATTATATATTAATTAATAATATATATTGCCTGGCTAGCAGGAAGCCCAGCAGAGAAGTGGCAGTCTGTGTTCAATTCCTCCACGCTTGCCTCGGGGACCCTCTGATGCAAAGATGGAGATGGACGCAAAGATGGTCTTGCTTGGGCGCCTGGGCAGCTCACTTGGTAGACCACACACCCATATATAGAGGTTTACTCCTCAACGCAGAGACCGTGGGTTCAACTCCAACCTGTGGCCCTTTGCTGCATGTCATTCCCCTTTCTCTCCCCTTTCATGTCTCCGTCTGTACTATAAAAATAAAGGCCTAAAACGCCCCATAAATAATCTTTAAAAGATGGTCTTGCTTGTCCACGTAGTCAGGATCGTACCCTAGGTCGTAACTGATAGCCATCTTCACCTTTTCCTCTGTGTTTACTCCGATGTCCACATTTGAAAACTTTGACTGGCCAGGCAAGCAGAGTCAGCAGTAGACCGCTGAGGTGATTTCCCCATCCTGGTGAGCGTCTTGTAGTCGAGATGGCTGCAGAATCAACAGGAAACTGGCAGGTTGCCATCACCTGTCAACCACATTAAGCACAACTAATATTTATTAAATTGACGGAGCTGATGGAAAGGCAACTGGAGAGTTTCCGCACCTTCTAGAGATAAAAACCTAAAAGGATTATTCCCAGTCATCTTATCCTTCTGCAACGATGACATTGAGGCCAGTATTTTTGTTGAAATCATAAAACACCTGAAGTAACAATTTAAGTTTTAAGTAGTTTCTGTCGCCCCCATGAGGAATTCTAAGTAATGACAACAAAACTGGCGGCACGTCCACATGATACAAGCCTTCCGTGATAGCGGAACCCCCCCACCCCTCCTCTACATAGTTGCTAGTAGCCAAGGAAGACACGGAGGATTAAAAAAACATGATGGACTCTTCAGAAGAGGTCATTATCTTTACTCGAGTTTCTGCAAACGAAAGTCGCCGGATGACACAATCTTCTGAACATAGTCATACTGAGAAATACAGAGAGAGTTGTGTGGAGCTGATAGTCTTAAAGGTTTTTTTTCAACCTGGACCCTATGTTCCTATGTTTTTGTGTCTAAGTGACTGATGGGAACAACAATCTTTGACAGTGGACCCGCATTAAGCAAGATCGCTGCAACAAGCTACAATGTAAGTTAATAGGGCAATTGTCCAGATTTACCTTCACAAAAGTGCTCATTTTGCCACTGACAGGCTCAGATTAACATTCTAAGTGTCTGACAACATTATGGAAAGCCATGTTGATAAAAACAACATACCCTTGAATTAGCTTTGTATCAAATCATTAGGCAATGGCTTGAATGAATGAAAAAAGACAGAGGCGGGCAAATGTTCTTTAAGAACACTTTGTACTATTTAGCAGGTGTTAAAAAGGATTTTTTTTAAAAATACATTTTCTAGCTACCAAGGAGCAGCTATCCATCAAGCACACTCCAGTTTAATGAGAGTATGCTTGAGGAAGGTACTCCCAGCCAGCATCAGAGCAGACCACAACAAAGTCTATGTTTATTCAAGTATTTACAGCTGGCCTCCAACAGTAAAGAACGCTTTTTTATGTGACCTTATGGCAAAGGATCAAATGGATGTAATGTGGAAGGAATGAAGGAGGGAGGTGTGATCACAGCAAATTAGACTTACTCTGCATTAACACTTTTTTGACGTGGTATTTATGAAGGGAAGATTTTCATCACAGTTGGTCATGACTGTTCACATTTTGAGGAAAACTGCACTTAAAAGCATTTTGAGAATGGTGTCCTAGTCAGAATCCTTGCTGACACATCAGTGGACAAAGAATGCCAGAAAAGACTACATGTCACAAAACACCAGGGTTTTATTTTTAAAGGATGCAATAACGCAATCTGGACCAAAGTAAAGCCAGAGATGTCTTTCTTCTTCAGGACACCAGCTGCCGACTCAGTGTCTGGTTTATATTGTAACTGATGTTTGTCTTTTACACCTCATATGCACTCATTAATTATCATCGTTTGAAGGCCAGCTGGAGGCTTAAGAATTGACTGCTCCAGGTCTGCTAAATCTGCAGTCTTGAATGCAACAATAAGATGTTAGCAGTCCGCCAGGCAGCCTGTTTTAACCTCTCAGGACGACATGTCAGGACGTCTCCAGCCAGCCAACATTGCTGCTTGTTGAAAGCTTTCAGTGATATAAATAGTGAGGTCTGTGTCTTATTGATCCTGTCTAGAAAGTTTTGCAAGAACTCCTTAGTTGAAAGGCCAGTCCACTTACAATTGTAACAGAACACATTTTCTCACTTGACTCTTGTGGCATCTCTTGCTAATACTAGTGGTACTGGTTTTGTCCAGCTTTTGAAACGTCTGTCTCCACACTAACACAGTGAAAGCAATGGGATTGTGTTTGTGGTGTTCACATCACTTAGAAGTCACATAAAAAAAAGAAATCAACATGAATTTTAAAAAAAACTGTGTCTTGGTCACTTGATACTATGTATGATTAGTGGTTCCTGAACGGTTAATGCAAATAAAAACCTTTTCTGCAAAAATCTGAAAAAAAATGTTTAGTTTTTTTCGTTTTTATCGCTAGGGAAAGTCAACGCAAGGGGCTAAATCAGTCACAATCAAACAGTGCTGCAGGCCAGACAGCAGGTTGGATTGTTGGTTTAAATTTTGACAAGATACCACTAGTCCCCAGAGGGGGGGATCCTAATGACTTCAGTGATCCCCTGACCTTTTATTTAGTGCTATCATCAGGTCAAAATGACCAAATACCTTCACAACTGATCACATTCCCATCAGCACTACTGTACTTTGTGTTTACTGCAAATGTTAGCATGATATATGCTAAAGATAGTGAACATTTTCTGAGTTATACTTGCTTAACATCAGCATGTACTGTATATTGTTACTGTGACGATGTACATGATGATCTAACATGATGTTAACATTACGTTTTACCTATTTGTCTTGTTTTTTTGCAATTTTAGTCAACTGACACTTTAACTGTGGTGTTTTTAGCAGGCTGGTCATTCACGTGTCCCAACACATTGAATCAATCACTGAGGTTCATGCAGAAGTATCAGCATCAGTTGCACCTCTACACACTTCCTTATTCAAATCTGTCTTTCTGTCTGTCGCTTTTTTTTCCCTACTCACCTCTCTCTCTGTCTCTTTCTCGTCTTGCGTAAATGCCAGCTCCCCTACCTGAAAGCCTTTTGCGCTGATTTACGAGGGAGTTTATACCGTTCACAGTATAAATCTCTCACCCCTGTGACACTTCACTGCTGGTATTCATCCACCATTTTTTTTATTTTGTCTGTTTTGTTACAGAGGGCTTTGGACCGGGGCCAAGGAAAGGCACTCTGGGATTATCAAGAGGTTTAACAGGAATGAAGAGTGAATTACAACGGGGCGACTTCAGTACCACTGCCGGCCTCAGCGAACCTGTGACATGTCCTTTTTTTTCAGACCTCTCAGATAATTTCTCACCTCATATTGAAATGGCAAATAAGAAAATATTCAAACACAGTCAGTAAGTGCTTCAATACTCAAACAAAAAGACATTAGAACCTGAACTAGAGAGAAAAAAAATGAACACTTTTTGAGCACCTGAGCTTTATAGTGTCATTGAAACGGCTAGTGTACACCTAAGACAAGTTATTTAAGTTTGTAAAGGTGTTTTAGACTTTGCCTCTGTGTTAGTGAACTCAAAGTAAACAACTGCTGATATCTATTTGCAAGGGGTTACTGTAGGTAAACCTCAATGAATTCCCCTTTAGTTAAAGCTCTGCCACTCTGGATATAGTATTACGTCCTAACTTAACAGTTTGTCACTTTGAGATTTAGCCATAGGGTGTAAAATCCATAATGGATGAAGCTTCTGGGTCTGACAAGTGAAGCCAATGCGGAAGTGCCTTAAACCTGCATCATATCTCATTTCCAGCAAGGGGCGACTCCACCGGTTGCAAGAAGATGTTTCTGTAGAAGTCTATGAGAAAATTACCCTACACATCCACACCCTATGGTGCTATTTATTTTTTAAATTGACAATAAAGCAGGGGTTGCTTTAGGGCATGGCTACACGCCAACCTGTCAATCAGGACAGAAGCTTAACAATGCTAACCATAGCACTGTGTACATTAAAATACACCTGAACTTGTTCTTGGGTTTGTCTGTGTTATCGGCTAAACTTTGACGCTTTCAATGTGTGTTTTCAATACTTTAAAGTTAATTGGAACATTTTGGTCACCTAAAAATGTCTTGTTCAGTGTTCTGTCAACCAAGCTAGCTAGCAACCACTAGCTTTAGCTGGTAACTTTAGGGAAAATTCACAGATTTTCTGTATTGCTGCAGATGAATGCCGCCAGTACCAGGGGGTCCATGTTTACCCGCAGGTAAATCTCCACTGGATGACTCACTTCAGAAGGGTTGAAAGTCGGCAACTTTCCCTCTTTAGCGTTTAGCTTAGCACAGCACCATTGCAGCCATAAACAACCCCGGCTTGGTCACGTCTTACCCCCCAGCTCCACTCTTGTCGTGTCCGGTGTCAAAAGATGGCACATAAATCTCCACCAGATTCCACTGCTGTATACACAAATCTATTTATCTGTAAAATATATTGGTCATATATGAGATCAGCCATTTTTGCAAATTTGACACTTGGTATATACGTATGTCTTACAGGTTTTAGATATTGGTGAGGGACACTGATGTTGACATAAATATACTGTAATACATTTGTGTCAAAAACAAATAACAGCCATCAGCAAGTTGTGTAAATTTACCAAACTATGTGTAAGAAATACATTTTTATCATACACTTTCTGCAAGTTTATGTCAACCACATCACCAAAAAGTCTTCTTCCACCTGCATACTATTATATTCAGTCAAATATTAATATGTATTATTATTATTACTACAGATTGGTAGAATAGTATGGTGTAGAATAAATGTAACCTTAATGATCTCTACAGTTTTCATAGGTCAAATCTTTATGTAAAATAAGTGCTATGTAACATTGCTGCAGTCAACACCAGCCCAGTATCAAATATGAATATGTGTGCTGGAACGCAATGGATGGAAATGACGATAGAATCCGAGCTGCGGGAGGTTATCTCCTCTCTCTCCCCATCTGGATGCCTTTATTACAGCGATCCCGACAATCTGTGTTGAGACTTGACTTTAATCACTCAGCGAGGGGCTGTCTGCAAAGGTCAGCTCCATTGATAAAGTGCGGACAGAGAAAGTTGTCATCTTTTATGCCGGGCGTGGTGATATCTCTATAATTCTCTGTTGGAGACTGGGTTGTTTCGAAGGGGACATCACACTTACAGAGACATTGGAGGAGATGTTCTCTCTGTCCTCTGTTAAATCATGTTGGAATACAACTTACAGAATAAATCAGTCAAGCTGTTTGTTATTGCCTGTTGAAGTTGATGTTTGCGGCTAGCTTCGATTGTAGGTCCACAGGCTGGAGAAATGTTTTAGTTATGTAATACTGAGAAAGACAGTATAGAGGTTATAGCCAACAAGTTAAATAATGACATTAGTAGGTTGAATGCGTTAATATGGACTTAGACTCCGTAATGTCACCCGTAGGTTTCTGAAGAGCTTAAGTGAAGCTCAAAGTGGCGACTCCCAGTAGCTCCAGCCGTTGCCATCTTGGCATTACATGATGTCGGTTAATCCAAAAATGGGCAAAGAGGTGGAGCGTGGTGGAGCTTAGGCAGGCTGAATGAAGCCAACAGTCTTTGCTCACCTCCTGTGATCGCAGCCACCTGTCACTCACAGCTAAACACCCTAATTATGCATAACTTTTAGCCTGAATATAATTTACAGTTCTCATGAAAGTTGAACTTAGCTATAGAAATCCCAAACCAGGCCTTAAACATGTTTAATTCTGCTGTAAAGTTTCTGTAAAGGCATTTCAACATGGGGGTCTATGGGGATCGACTCCCTTTTGGAAGCCAGCCTCAAGTGGCCACTTGAAGAACTGCAGTTTTTGGCACTCCTGCATCGGCTTCATTTTTCAGCACCAGAGGTTGCCGCTTGGTTTGTATACGAGTAACTTTTTCATGTTGCTTTTAAAACTTTGTACTGCAATGTTAGCTCAGGTGGCTTTGTTTACCTGAATACGAACCTCGCCGGTATGTACGTGCGTAGTTGCTGTATTGTGTGTATGTATTTACCTTATAGAGTGCCATGAAGGTACACAAATGGGTCAAACTGTATGAATTTCAGAAACTTAATTAATTTGCCAGGATTCATTTTGAGGTTCTTGTTCTCACATACAGAGCCCTGCATGGTCTGGTACCTGTGTGGAAGAATTTCCAGTTTACGAAAACATGCTGTGAAATTTGAGACAGTGGTAGCCCAGGTCTCATTCAGGTCAGTGTCCAACATAACAACACTAGGTCATAACCTGTCTCAAGCAGTGTAGTAGTTCAACTCTATGTCTCCATAGATAAAGGGAGACTTAACAGCTGTATGATAAGACATCAGTGCATTTACATACAGTTTAAAAAAACGATAATATTCAGGTTAAGGCAATACCCCGATTTCTCAACCGTCATGTAAACACCTTACCCCGGCTCTCATAACCTGATTAACAGACCTAGAGAACTCCTTTAGTAACTGGGGTATTCATGCATGTATGCACCTTAAACGAAGTATGATCGGTTTAAGCGTATGCTCCAACTACCCCTCCCCACTCCCCTGGAGTTGTTTTTATACCAGAAATAATCCATCAGCGCTGTGAGTCGTAGTCGTTGCTATGATACCATACAGCAAAACAGCGTTGCGCAAAAGCGACGGGACATTGCCAGCAAAGAGTCTGCGGTCCATCTGTTTTAGTCCACACTGAGGCAGCAGCGGAAAAACCAGGAGATGGCTAAACAGATTGTCTATCTCTGGCTGCCTACGTTGTGTCTTGGCAAAAAAAGTGGAGGGACCGAACAGCCCCTGCTCCGGCCGCTGGCTAATGTTAGATAGCTAATGCTAATGAAGTAAGCTTGCTAATTCCACCCGACACTAGTTACAGATAACGTTATAATGAGCCGAACAAGTTGCCAATCATCTGGCGAGAGAACTGTGCTTTCCTACGCTGTGATAAGAGTGTGTTAATGAAACATTAAGTTGTTACATTTTAATAATTTAGTGGCAGTCGGTGTAATTTTAACATAGATCAACTGGAAGAAAAAGCTAGTTGTACGTTGGGAGAGCGCCACCTACTGTACCGGAGGTAGAGTTACTCCCGTCATTCTTCCTATTCTTCCCCGCTCATGTATACGAGGAGAACTGGCATAACCCGGTTATTCACTTAACCGGGGTAAGACCATACCCTGGTTACTGCTGTGCATGTAAACACACTCAAGGAAGTTAACACGTAACACATACTTACACACAGAAACTGCAGTGGTAGCACAAACATAGAAACACTGGCTAAGATTTTCTTTGAGCCAGACGGTCACAGATGAATGTGCTGCATGTGATCTGGGGTACTTACACATGACTTGTTATGTAGGTAAAAATATTTGTCGTTAATGATCCAATAGCATTATTTACACATGCGTAGATGAGTGAAGGACCTTATTTGGAAATACTAAATATTGTATGTCTAGCACAAGTTTAAATACACCCTCAGGAAGACAAGAATTTGAGAATTGGTATTGAACTACACAACACTACATTGTCCTCCTACATTCTCCTCGATCGAGATTATAATAAAGGCTTCTGTGTAAGTTATCAAAGTCTGAGTTTTTCGATAACACTGCATACATCTCTGACCTGCTCCTTCCTTATATCAGTAGGTCACTCACGTCTTCTGACCAGGGCTTACTGGTCAGAAGACCTGACTTAACTTCTGAATGTGAGGATCAGCTGATTTGAGAGTTTAAGAAACATTGTATTCCATGAATTATTTATAGCCGCCATGGTTTGGTATGACAGATCATCAGACAGACTGTGAGAGTGAGCGGCATTGGGAATTAGAGAGAGGGAGAGAGAAAGAGACAGATAACAAGCTTGTCAACTGCAGACAGGGATCATATGCTGGGACAAAATGCCAGATCTGGAGTTGACCTACCAATGACCTGCTGGTGGTGTGTGTGTGTGTGTGTGTGTGTGTGTGTGTGTGTGTTTGTGTGTGTGTGTGTGTGTGTGTGTGTGTGTGTGTGTGTGTGTGTGTGTGTGTTTGTGTGAATTGGTATGGTCGATTGCTTTGTTGTGTTGATGATTTTATTGTGTTCTTATTTCTATTAATGCTTTGTTTGAATGTGTATTCTGTTTTTAATGTTAGGCACTTTGGGTTTACTTGTACTTGGTGGGGTGGGGGGTGGAATAAATAGTTGCATCCCCCGTGTGTGTGTGCATGTGTGATGAACCTTCACAGGGGAACCCCACCTCCAGTGTTTCCATGGCGGCGACCTTTTCAGCAGCCAGTGCTGTGAAGATTGATTGGTCACCATAAGTGCATGGCTCAGATCAATGTATTTATAGCTTACAACATACGGACATTATAATAACAACAGGATGGTGAGGCCAGCATAACATTCAGACTTATTCTGCCTTATAGGTGCACATCAAATGTATGAGACCTCCTTCTGAAGGGGCTGGAAAGACGGGCTGAAGCCTGGAGAAAGCTGGATTGTCAAATCACTTAATTTTGTTGCAACATAATAATCCATTCAGCATAGAGTCCTATCAAAAAGGAGTCATGGGTATATTTTACCTTTTAGGCCTTGTCATCTAATTTCATGTAATAACATAATACTGAAGGCTGTACTGCAGTGGACTGAACTCAATTCATTTCAATTTTATTTATAGTATCAAATCATAACAAGAGTTATCTCGAGACACTTTACAGATAGAGTAGGTCTAGACCACACTCTATCATTTGCAAAGACCCAACAATTCCAGTCATTCTCCTAAGAGCAAACATTCAGTGCGACAGTGGCAAGGAAAAACTCCCGTTTAGGGAGAAACCTCGGGTGGTGAGGAAAACTTCAGCAGCTGAAAACTGACAGCAGCAGATCTCGTAAGTGTTTAGCACCACCACCAGGTTGATATTTTAGTTTTTTTATTGAAATATCGCAACCACTACTGGATGGATTGACATGAAATTTGGTTGAGACAGTCATTTTCCCGCTCAATGGTGTTTTTTGACCCCAACTGCTCCTTCCAGGCAGCGCTGCGACCGCTGCCTCCAAGGCACCTAACCCTAACCTTAACCCTAACCATAACCAGTGCCTAATCCTTCCAGGCAGCTGCCCCCGTTGGGGGCAAAAAACACAGATAAACCATTTTCCCCATAGGGTTTTATATTTCTCTGTTCATTGTAAAGTATTGCAATACCTGAGTATTTAGTAATGTGGCATCACAGTTTAGAGGTAGAGGGTTAGGGTTCTGGACCTTGAACCCACACTCAGCTGCAAAGAGGACTTTTTTCTCAACTTTATTTATTTATAATATATATATATATATATATATATATATATATATATATATATATATATATATATATATATATATATATATATAAGTTCAGGTCTCATAGCACATTCCTCCCAGTGGATGTTGTCATTGTTGTTGTGACCCCAATGAGATCAGATCAGTGAGAAGGGTCTTCAGGTTCAGGCCTTCTACATCTAAACAAAATCCAAATCTATCACTTGTTTGTTTCAAAACTCTTTAAAAATGCATGCAAATTATTGTTGAAAGATCTTTTGCTTCTTTCACTTGAGTTATGTAAAATGCAGGAGAAGATGTTCATCATGTAGTTCTGAAATGTGGCTCCATGGATGTAATCTGGTCCCACCCTGCCAGACAGGGTCAGGGGCCCTAACCAACTAAATCAGCATTGACAAAACGATGACCATTAACCCCTACATTCCTATTTGCTGCCCAATTGGTTTAAATGGTGTGTTGCAATAAATAACATCCCCCCACCACACCAGCCATATCATTACCTTTTTTTCTTTTTCCTTTGGATTCCTCTCCTCCCACCTCTCTCGACTCCGTTAAGTCATTCTTGTTTTGATTTACTCTAAGCTTCGTCTGCCTTTGCACATTTTGCATTTTTTCTCTTGTCTCTAACTTAGAGTCATGTACAAGCTCAGGCCTCAAGCACAGTCTGTTCCGGTTTTATTGCCACTGTAAAAATCAGGCTTCCTTTAAAACCATGTCAGAGATAATTAGATGTTAAAGTCAGAATTCTGACTTCAAACTCAGAACTCAAATAAATTTTTCACATGTGGCCCCTAATCCTCTTCCGTACTATTCTGTTAGTACATAAAACTACAGACAAGCTTGTTTGTATATGTTATCATATAGTGGCCTTTTAAAATTACATTTTAGCTTCTAATTTGAGACATAAGGCTACTTTATCTCAACATGCTCAGTATATTTTCGCTAAATGTCGACATCAGAGCATATCAGTGAGTGACAGTGATCCAACCTAACGTGAAAACTTCAAAAGAATCGCAGCAATTTCCTTTCTGTTTCTTGGATTCATGTTTGAGACATCTGAAACGCATTGTTCTGATGATGTTAATTATTTCTGCACCCCACAGTACACGTCTTGACAATAACACATCTGAAAACTGTCAGCAGCCACTGGTAAAGAGCTGAGCCCATGGCTCCACTGACACAGCTGCTGTCTGTATGAATGGCTCTTTCTCTGTTTTAACATGACAATTTGAGAGGCCTCTATGACTTTTCTGTCAGAGAAGAAAGTGGGGTTAAATGTAATACAGTATATGCTGTGTATTTTAGGGTTAGGAAAATAAGTGGATGGATTCTCAAGTGTGAAAATCTCTAAACGCGAGATCAAATTACGCTGGGAAAGATAAGAGTGATACAAACTGCAACAGTGGACTTTAGCTTTATGTTCCCTCTTTTTTCATAGTTCTTCCTGTCTCTTCATCATTTCACCCATGTGTGCCCGTATATACATTCATGTAAGACTCGTCATTTATTTATTTATGTTTTTTACCTGTTACATGGACTTGTTGCAGGTAACTGAATCAGAGCGGGACTACATGATCCGGGTGAAGATATTTCCAGTGTAGTTCCTCAAAAGAGATTCAAGAAACTGCGAAATTAATTAGGCAGGTTGGGGCAACGATTGTAACAAATAACTGGACACCCTTGAACATTTCACCCTGAAATCTCTCCTGGCCTGCGAGAAGCTTACAGTACGTTCTGTGTTGAGTTTCCATGTGCAGGAAGGAAGGTTTAACTCAGATGAACAGACAGGTGAATTGGTGCTGTCTACACCTCCTCTTCACTCCATGGCTCCATTAATCTCCACATTTCTCCACCCTTCTGACCCGCCTGAGGGAGGGGTCAAAGGTTAAACTCGCTGTAGGACGTTCCCCAGAGCCCCAGACTCCCAGGGGGGGGCAGCCTCTGCCTGACCGCTGACCTCTGACCCCTCCACCCAGGACCCAGGGAAAGAGGAGACAGAGAGGCAGGAGGGTCACGGTCAAGTCTTAGTGTCTGCTCAACATCAGGAACACACACACACACTCACACACACACACACACACACACACACACACACACACACACACACACACACACACACACAGGCTTTCCATCACCTGTTTTTGACTCAGTCTGCTTCTGGATGTCTACATAGACAGTATTGATTTCATCTGGACCAAAAACCTACAGGAAAAGGGGACCAAGGAACAGAAAAGTAACTAAAGGAAGGGAGGAGAGGAGGGGAAAGAAACAGGGAACAGGGAAAATGAATAGGAGGAAAGGAAATGAATAAATGTAGGGAAGGGTAGGTGAGAAAAGAAAAAGAAAAAGAAACAAAAGAGCACAAGAAAGGAAAAGAGGAGACAATTGACAAGAAAGAAAAGGAGAGTATTGCGGATATTAAAGAAAGAGAGGAGCAGGAGCAGAGATGACAGGACAGGGAAGAAATGGAGAAAAAAGAAGAAGAAAAAAACAGGAAAAGGGAATGAGGCAAGCAGATGAGAGTGAAAAGAAACTATAGCTTTGTTTCACACGTATAATATCGCAACATGGCATCATGACTTTGAGTAAACATACACGCCACTTTCCTAAAGCCAAATGTACGTATTTTGAGCTATCCATGTGTATGTCTACGCTGTATACAGTGGATGTAAACATCGACAAAAACGACAAAAACACGACGGTGACCAATGTCACACGCTTAGGAAAACAATAAAATGGTTGGGTTTAGGAAAAGAACATTGGGGAAGGCTTTATTAAAAAAAATAATAATAATAAAAACAGTTGCTAAACGCCACAAGCAGGACACAATCCCGGCTCTCCTGGGTGAAAGTCCTGTGTTTTACTTCTCCGCCACCCCAAACAACCTCCCTTCGTTCATACTACTCGCTATGGCGATAATTAACATGGTCAATAGAGGCCAAACAGCGTTGATAAACACGGTAAAAAACGATTATGCGTCTTGATAACACACCAAAATGGCATACGAATTGGCATATTCATATTGAGATCAGTCTGAATATTGACACTTAAACAACATGGTGGGCAGTGAATATAGGGCAGGTAGCAGATACTACACTACACAGAGTGATACAAGTTCATAATGGCATCTGAGGTGCATATCCCTTTTCACAAAACCCTTATATAGACTACTGTTTCCACAGTATTGTATTGCAAATGATTTCTCCCGAGTGTATTGTCATGGTATTTGTTCTCATTGTAATACCAGAGAAAAGAAGAGGAGATGTGTTATGTTGTTTTCCGGTCTCTTCACTGACCTTCACTGTAATTGCCATTGTAGACTCTGCCGTCCTCCAACCAAACAATATCTTTCTCCAAATTTACCATACTGAGGAGGGTCAATCCAAGAAGAAAACAGAGTTTGTATTTATGAATTTGCAGATGGTTGTAGTGAAGAATGCTGCAATTACAGCCTCCGTGATTCTTGATTGGTACTAAAGACAGTGCTGGACTACTTTCCAACAAGCTGGGTTCCCAAATAAAGTCCCATTCCAACTTGTTAGACTGTCCTTAAGAAGGAAAAGAAAGAAGGAAACAGGAAATGTTGGCAACACTTTTTAATAACCATCATTAATAAACAGTAAATTGATAGTCAATTAAACTTTAGTTAATAGTTATTTTACTATAAACAAACAAATGATCATTTATAATGTTAATTTTTTTTTTTATAATTAGTTGAGTGTAACATGAACAACTAGTTTATAACTTTAGATAGATCGTCAATACTTCATCAATGTTTAATAATTGTTTTGTAAACCATCATTTGGACATTATTTGGATGGTTTTTATGACCCTGCTGTCACTGGGGGAGGCAGAGCTTGGACCCAAATGCAGTGAAGACAGAGCAGAGTAGTGTTCAAAGGTTTAATTTAAGCAAAAGGTACAACAAAAAGTGTCCTGAAGCAACAGGCAAAATGTTTCCAAAAAACACTGAGGTTACAAAAGACCAGGAAACACAGAACAAACTGGAACACCGACAACAAAACATACCAGACAAGCAAAACCACAAGACAGAATGCCACAATACAGAACAATGAACCGACAGAACACCAAGGAAACACAGAGACTAAATACACAGGGTAACGAGGTTGACAAGGAACAGGTGACACAAGGGAAAGGAACAGGTGTAACACATCAGGGGTGGGCAGACAATCACAAAGGCGGGAAAACACAAAGCAGGAAGTAAAACAAGACATGACAAGGGAAAAAAAACGAGACTTCAAAATAAAACAGGAAACACTAACAACAGAAACTCACAATCGTGACAGTTGCAACTAATGCTTAGAATCATTAGTTATTTATTAATAAGTGGTTTATAAAACATCAAGTAACATTAATTTGGCCTCATTACATCTTTTTTGTGATTTGTACATTGATAATGGCGATCTAAATAATGTTTAACAAGGCATTATAGTCCTCAGATGCAACTTTAAAATAGCCATCTAAATAATGTTTTTGGCGGTTTACAAACAATTTCTTAAAGGTTTACAAATAATTTGGTTTTCATTAACAAATACTTAATATAATATATGAAATGTTATGCTCTGTGCAACAATAAACTCTTAAAATAACATAAATTATAGTTTTGCTAATAATAAGTAAACAAATCATAATTTAATTGTTAACAGTAAAATAACTGAAGTTTGATTAACTATCAATTTACTATTTATTAGTGATAGTTATTGTAAAGTGTTACTGAAATGTTTTCCATTTTTAGACTGTGTCAGTATTTTGATATTCTGACCCAATCTAACACCATCAGTGACTGCTGGTGATTCTCGCTATGACTGTCTGCTTCACCCTGATGTGTTTCTCCTGTTACTAATCGGCCCTGCCGTCACCTCTTCCTTAGTATCACCCTCCTTCCTCCTCTGTGTGTTTCCTGTTTCAGTGGGTTGATCTCAAGTCTCTTATTTGATGTGTCCTCGCTTGACCCAGAGGTCGTTCTGGTTCGCTGTTACAAAGCTGTTATTGCTTCCCTGAGGAGCGAGGTAGGCTCTCTTTGAAATATTGGTATAACTCCAGATTCAAGTAGTATAGAGGTGTAGCCCTCTAAGGCCGTCGTTAGTGGGTTCATCCAATGCGCAGCGCTGAAAAGAACTTAACCACGTCTACCAGCTAGATGGGCCTTAACTCGGTCGCAGCCTGCATATAAATAGCGATGAGGCTGGACAACAACTTTTCTTCAGCCATTCAAGGAGCTTAGAGGGCTACAACTACACTCAGTCACCACAATCTGGAGTTACACTACCTTACTACTTCCGTTCTATTTCGAAAAGGCGGTTTTTAGTGGGATAAGTACTGAGCAGGATATAGTCTATGCCATACTGGGACCGTCCTGTACCACAGCGCAAACACACACCGACTACACAAGATAATTAATAAAATGGGGCAGCACTCCACGTGCTGACAGGGAGGAGGAAGAGCGCTCGCTCGAGTCACTCGCTATCAATCCCTCTGACAAAACACTCACAACAGAGGATGGAGAAACGGGAGGAATCCCGCAGACTGAAAGAGCAGGGGAAGAACCGAGAAGCTGCAGTGCAAATGTCTTCCACCGGCATCCCTCTGTACAAGCCAGCCAGTGCGTGGAAAATATAGAGGATAATAAAGGAAAATAAAGATTCATCAGCATCTATTATCTATGGTGAACACACTGCAACATCACAACAAATAAAAGATGGTAACTACACCACCATTGTGATATGTCAGCTAGTTGCCTATTTTGGTGCACAGCAGACTCCTCGTCTGTCTGAAGAGTCTGTCTGAAGCTCAAACATGTATGAATAAAACAACCATGTTTCCTCTAACACATCTTGGTGCAACCCGTCCTTACCCAGAAAACAACCCTATAGGTCAATTGTGCAAGCAGCTTATAATGACTCATATTTACGTTTGCTGTCAGGCGGCGTCCTCTCGCGAAAGCAAAGATGGAACTGAGGTGTCAAATATAAAAGCGGAAAGTTCCGTGTAAGGAGGTAGGTCGGGGTGGGTCAAAAAAACAGGACTTTCACTCATGAGGCCGGGGTTCATGCCCCACTTGAAACCAAAAGTCAACTGTCGGTTTTAGAAATTTCACGGACTTTTGTCCGTGACACAATAATGTCTGTGACGTCACGTTACGTCCCCATTTGAGTAGTTTTACTTGACTCATTTAAGCCAATTCCTGATGTTTTACTAACCCTGAGTATTTTTGTTGCCTAATCTTAACTAGTTCCGTATTACAATGTTAGAAACGTTATAAAAGTGTGACCGTTTCCGTTTCAACTCAGAATTCTAACTTTTTTCTCAGAATTTTGACATTAAACTCAGGACTCAAATACATTTTCACATGTGGCCCTAATCCTCATCCGTATGTTGCTGTGTTGTTGTACATAATTTCTTCATTTCCGTGTGTTTTCTATATGTGCAGTGTTTTGCATATGTTGTCACATTGGTGAATAGTGAAAAGTTCCTTACCCCCTCTCTTAGGTCAAGCCAAGCCAAACTACAGAAGAAACTTATTTTTGCCACTTCTGATCACTACCCAAAGTTCTACCATAGGTGAGCGTCAGAATGTAGATTAGCTGGTAAATACTAGTCTACCTCATGCTCTAGTTTTGTACATTTGCATGTGTGTAAGTTGCAGCACCATAGTTTACTGTATTTTTATGAGGGGGAATGAGCCAGACAAAGAGAATATTCGAGTATAATACTATAACTACAGAGCAGAGGAGGGTTGCACTCTTTGCCTGAAATGGGGCGATTCTAGGATCAGACCTTTAGGGGGGCTCAGCCCCTGATGAGAATGTGACACACATATAGTGCCTTGCAAAAGTGTTAAATCAGTAATTTCATTAGCCAATAATGTCTGAGCTAGCTAGTTTTTTGACACTATTAACACTATGGTGGAACTAAACCTGACACTTTATAAGTCACAGTAATAACGACCAATTTGACTCAATGTTCTAACATTCAGCAATTTTAGTGGCGGGAGTCTGGCACAACCACCGCTGATTGGCCAAAACTACGTTTCTGTTAACCCTTTCCTTGACTGGGTTACAGGTGCGTAGCATTAGCGACACAGGATATTAAACCTGTTTCACGCCCTTTGAACCTGTCATTGTTTGTCCTCTCACACTAACAGACAAGTCTGCAAACTCTAAATTGAAGCACTAGAAAAAATTTATTACACAATATATATTTTTTTATTATAATTTTTAGGGGGGCTGAGATGAAATGTAGGGGGCTTCAGCCCCCCCTAACACCAGCTACAATTAGGTATGTGCAGGGACAAAATGCAATTTTCACCACTGTATAGCTTATGTCAGTTGCTTTCTTAAATATTAGTTTTAATCCAAATCATCTTACACGCATACTTTAGGTTATTAATGATTTTAAAATAGTATTTCATGTTTGTGTGGTGTTAAATTTCTTTTAAATCTTTTTTTTTTATTTTACTTTTTGAGTATAGAAAGTAAATAATACGTTTAGCCTTTTGCTCAAAATCTAAGAAATGCGCTCCAGCCATATAAAGACTATAAAGACTTCCACACTCAGCTGTAATACAGTTTTGTTAAACTGGCGTTTCCCTCTTCTCAATAAAATCTGTATTTGTCTTGGCTGACATATTCTTCTGAAACTATCTGTAGGAATTAAGCACTTGCTAAAGCACCACTAATATAAGACCATATTAAAATTAATTGGCTCATGTTGTCCACTTTCACAGCTTGCCCAGAACACGGCCTCTGAATTGTTTCCTGATTCATAATGACAAAATGATATACTCTTACTTTTCTCCTTTTGCTAGAAGTGTGTGTGAAAATGTGCACTGGGTTTTTGATATACCCAGTTGATACCAGGACGGCCTGATGGTGTGTGTGTTTGTGTGTGTGTGTGTGTGTGTGTGTGTGTGTGTGTGTGTGTGTGTGTGTGTGTGTGTGTGTGTGGAAGTGTCCCCGGCCATGCTCCCGCTGCTGCAGCAGGCTGGCGGGCAAGAGTGGTGGGGGCATTTATCAGCCCTCTAAGTGGCTGTAGGAAAAGCAATGCTCGCTGGGAGTCGAGCTGACAGCAGTTTTCCTCGGATCGATCTGCAGCGCCGCTCCAGTTTATGACAAAAGAGTTCACGACACGGCAGTCACAAAGTCAATACCGTGATAAATACTCCCCCTCTACTCGCTTCTGTCCGCCACTTTACCAGGCATTTGGCCTGACAGTTATTACTCCCGCGGTAAATCCACTGACCAGAGGGGAAGAAAAGGCACTCCACTCCAGGTCTCTCGACTGGATTAATGGACCCAGGTGGAGCAACTTTACTTAATATAAAGAAAAGATATAAACTTTGGTATAAACCTGCAGAGTTTTTCATTTTTCAGACGAGCCATTGCTGTAGTTTTACCCGTGGGAAGGTGAGAAAAAAAACGGACATTAAATGCACATATGCTCCCAACATACTGCGCTAACTGCAATCATGTAGATGACTATTAATACACCCAAAGTAATATATCCTTGTTTTTTCTTTGGTGGAAATCTAATTTAAATAACGATTAGTGAATTAAAATCAGGGATTATATCATGTGCCGTCACACACACTTGTTTGTTGTTGCCTTGACCGACTAACAGCCCAAAACTTTCCATCACATGCTTGTCGCATTAACGTGTAAAGATCCCTGTGGTTAAATTTTCCACAAATGAGGAAATATTAAGAAATGTTTGGTAATTTGCAATAGATCCTTGCCTTAGCGCTAATCCAACATGTAAATCCCGTTACAGTTAAAAGTAGCCTTATCCTTGCATATGGCTGGGATCACAGTAATCAACACAGCCGATTATGCGGATGAAAATTACACTTGTACATGTGAATATTTTCAATTATTCTGGTCCAAATAATACGAGTCTGGGGTGAGATTAATATTTTTTTCAATAACGACTTACAAACAGGACATCTTTTGCATGTTGAGTGGCACGTCATCGTGTTGCAGCATGACTCGTAATCCTGTTAAAGATTGGGAAACATAAAAAGATCTCATTAAGATTTAAGTTGTTGCGGGTTCATCAATAAAACGTTGGCATGGACACCCCGGCACTTTGCATCCCATCATGCAAAGTATCTCTCGCAGGCTGTGACCCACATTGGCAACGCAGCATGACACAGTGTCAGTTAAACTCAATTTAAATACTGACACTTAGCCAACCATTATGGACTCAAGGAGCAGATTCTCTCACATATTCTCTCTCAGATTCTCCTGTCTTGCAGCTAGGTGGAAAGTAGCTTGATTTACTAGATTGCACTTCTTAAATACTGGGATTTGACTTGTATCTCCCAAAAGTAAGACTATTTATTTTTCATCAATATGAAGTCGTTAGACCACAAACATAAAATTTAAGTAAGTAAATGTCTTCTCTTCAGAAGGTATTGCAGAATACTTTCACCTTCATCCTGATACATATCACTGCAAATATGTATTACTTAGGTTCTTTTATTTACAACATGTAAACGTAAATTTAAAGTTCTTGTGTTTCTTGTCTACACCAAGTCGGATGAAAATATTGATTTTCCATCTTGTACAGAGATAGGACTGTGACATGTTTAGCCTAGCTTTACTCAAGGGCTGGAAGCAGGAGGCAAGTGTCAAAAGTGACAAAATATAACTTCTAACAAGCAATACAGTGTGAGTGTGTGTCAGTGTGTGTTTGCTGGCAGCTGGGATGTGAAAGCACCGTAGGAAGGAGAGGGATGCTATGACTGGAGGGATGCTATTGAGGGGTACAGTACAGGGGCTATACCACTAGATGGGAAAAGGGTATTTTACAACAACTTTGAATGCACCACAAGGCTGACGAGGCGAGTTTCAAGTAAACGCACGTTTGTTTTTGTTGCCATTTGTGGAACCTGGGCTGTCTACAGAGACCGCAATTTTATACAGTGTGTTCAGGGGACAGGAAGCTAGCAGACAGTGAGATGTTTGCTGTATGTGACAACAAATGTTGTAGCCTAAAAAACGTATGCCATCGCTTAGAGCACCTTTAATAAAGGACAAACTAAATACAATCAAACAAAACAAAACCAAGTTGGGTGTGTGCACCAGTCTTTTTAGGAGAGAGAGATAGCCATTTTGGAATCATCCAGCTTATATAGACACCCAGCAGGTGATTTGGGAGGAGCCATTATATCTCCACAGTGCTGTGTAAGCGATGGAGCATGGTGTGGCTACACCGCCTATCTTTTCTGGGACCGGGAAAATAATCGCTCTGACTTATTTGTATTTGTTTAAACCAATCACAACCGTCCTGGGCGTTGCCAAGCCCTGATAGCGTAAACCATAAATATTCAACAGGGGGTCCTCAGAGTTGCTGCAGGGGGGCCACCAAATTATTGTTCAATAGTTTAAAATTAAAAAAATAAAAATAAAATCTTGAATCCAACATATTATTTGTAAAGATAAATCTTTTTTTCATTTTTATTTACACAACATTGATGATAAGCTTACGTGCCTATGGGTAGATAGCCATAAGGTAGCCATTCACGGATACAGTTAAGCTTAAGGATTCACCGTTGTGAACATGATGTATAAATATATGAATATGTCAACATTTATTGTTTTAATACCTTAGTATTGTATGCCCCATAAAATGGTATGTGTGAAGGCTTTACACTGCCCTACATGTTATTGTAGGCCCAGTGTAATATGCAATTTGTATTTTATATTCATATTTCATACAATATATGTAGTAAGGGGTCCCTGCTCCATCGCTTTTTCAACTGAGGGGTCCTTGGCCTAAAAAACGTTGAAGACCCCTGGCGTAGACAATGAGAAGGGAGGGTCTTGGATGTCAGGCTTTATCCCAGCAATGTGCATCCATTGAGCCAGACTAAGCGGAATTCAGACGATAAATACAATTTTAAAGCTTGTGAAGACATGATAACAAGCTAGCAGTGAACACTTCGCGTCAACCTCCCTCTGGTCCTACTCAACGCCACTCTGCCTCCCTAAAACTATGAATAAACTCCCTGAAACTATGAATAAAAGGCTTATAGTAACAAGGCAGGGTCTGGGACGCTAGGTTTTCATCTCATTTCAAATTAACAGTCTGTGTCCCACAGGCCATGCTAACTATCTCCGGAACGCTGCATGGTACGGACATACAGTAGGTGTGTGCACATAAGCATGTGCTCAAACTTGACCAAAACATAACCAAAATATGTACAAAAGTTGTACTTTTCCTGGGGGCCTGGGTAGCTCACCTAGTAGAGTGTGTGCCCATATACAGAGGCTTAGTCCTCGATCTAATAAAGGCCTTAAAATGCCACACAAAAACAAACTTTAAAAGTTAAACTTTTTCTTCAAATTGTATATTGATGAGCATGCACGTGACTATGCGAGTGTCTTTGTTCCATGGATTGATTTGTGCAAGTGACAAAGGGAAAACAGCATAGTGTGGCGTGCATATGTGTTTGTTCAAACATGTCGAGTTGAAGTCGTTTTATGGTTCATGATTCATTTGATAAATACCTAAAATTGCAGGCCTTTTGAAGGCCTTTTTCTCAAAATCGTGGCTCGGTGACAGTCACAATGTAATAGGACGTATGTTGTTTAAAGTTTGGAGTACAAAAACAAAAAGTCACTCGTCTTTGGGTAAAAACATAATCACTGACACTTCCGATGGTATGTGTTTAAATGCAGTTCCTGTTGGAAACGTCATCACACAGCAGGAAGAACCTTCACCATAGGTAGAAACATGGTCACTGGGATAAAAGGATCATCACAACAAGCAGACACATTGTCTGTGAGGCAGGCCCGGATTTGCTAATCGGGAGCACCATTCTCCCTATGGGCCAGTCTGTTTTATTGGTTGGGAGGGCCGACGGTGTTCAGTCATGGTACTGGGTTAAAATCATAGTTGAAATATATCATGGATGCCGTCCCTAAGCTGCTTGCACTCTCAGCCTGCTCTTTTTATCTATTTTTTCTTGCAGCCCACCGTTCTCTATGGTACATTCATGCAGCCCACTCGCAGAGTGCATTCTGGTAATTATGACAGAATTATGTTTTGACTCCCCAGACGGCGGCACTAAAATACAAACCTCATACAATTCAGTCATTGGTGCTTGTTAGAGGATGTGACCACGAGCAAAAGCTCTGGAAAGGCCAGCTAAACTGAGCAACTTATTCATTAAAACCAGCTCGCTGTTTGAGAGTGAAACGCCAAATGAAGACGATGAGACGGGTAAGCTAAGCTATACGAGCAGTGCAGGATGCTAGCGGCCGTGCAGAACATAATACAACGTTGCCTGCAAACCAGCGTTCATGTTTATGAATCTAACTTTTTCTTTTAGCTCCTCAGCAGCAGCCACTAGTCCAATTTGCTGCTAACAGTGACAATGAAGAGCCAAGCATCAGCAATAAGCCCAGAACTCCAGAGTGGGCAGGGAGGATTGCTCATTGAGTGAATATTATAAGAATGATTGTAACATTTACAAAGAATATGTTTAGGTCATTTCCTCTCTAACTGGGACGTTTTGGGACTGATTGGTGGGATTGCTGTGGACGAAGTACACACGGAGATACACTGGTAAGAGCCAATGAGGTTTAACCACGTATCAGCTAATTTAAATAGCTCACGTTACTGTATTGTGTACAGTTAACTTAATTTAATATTATATGTGGAGTTTTCTTTTGCGGGGTGCAAATGTTCCACCAAAAATAAAGTTCCTCCCCGAGACTATTCTGCAGAGCCACCGTCGCTGCGATTGTGATTGGTTTAAAGAAATGCAAACAACCCAGAATTGTTTTTTCTCTCTTATCCCAGAATGTATGTGTGGTGTAGCCAGACCTTACTCCACAGCGCTGTGGAGATAGAGCTGGCTATGCGAGACTAGTTCACAGTCAACAAACTACGCAGCCTGTTGTTAACCCTTGAAATTGTCAAACCATGTATCAGTCAGCTTACTTTGTCTGCGTGTGAGCATGTGTGTGTGTGTGTGTGTGTGTGTGTGTGTGTGTGTGTGTGTGTGTGTGTGTGTGTGTGTGTGTGTGCGCACATTTATAGGGCCTTGCTCTTTTGTTGGCTTCCACGTGGCAATTAAATGTCTCCCAAGTCTGGATGATGGAGGGAGGGGCAGAGGCTGACAAACATGGGGTGGGAAAACAGAAGAATAAAAAAACAAGAAGAAAGAGAGACAAGCAGAGAACTGAGAGATGAAGGCAGAGATTGTTCTTCCAAGTTTGACTGGAGGCCATACAGCAAGCCGTAATTAATTACCACAGACAGGTACGTATTAAAAACAATATTCCATCTCAGCGAAGCCTTGGAGGTCTTTGCACCAATAAAAGGAGGTATTCATCAGATGAGGCCCTGTCCAAGTAAAGCTCTATGAAAGGGGAAGCTGCCTTGTGTGGTTAATTTATATCAAAATCCCTGCATAAACTGGGAGGCCGTAAAAAGTCCCAATTAGCCATCTGCGATTGTCTGGAGGAGGTTTGATGTATGGGCCTATCAATACAGCACAACTGCAGCCTGGGCTGTAATATCAAACTGTAATCCAGGGTGCACATGGCGAATAAGCACCCATTGACTCTGTGTGTGATTTTACAGACCGTTAGGGAGAGCTATTTCAATATAGGCACAGCCATGGAAGAGCGGTGGACATAAAGCGACAGATGACGTAGGCACACAGTCTGCGTTTAGCTGCTGTAAAGTTCGACATGGATACTTGGAGCTTTTATCGTTTGATTGTCAACGGGTTTACAGCTAACGTGTTAAGGTTAAAGTAAAACATCCAGCGATTTCAGAGCGCTGCCTTCCTGTGAAGGAGAATGAGCTGGTTTATCACTCAGCTCTAAAAAAAATTTAAACTATCTCCAAAAGTTGGTTTTAAAGCCTCCAGTTAACTCACAGCAAAACTTCAAGAAAAATAAAGATAAAGAAAGAAGGCCACAGCGTCTAGATATTTATTTGTATCTGCAGGATAGACATTCAAATCTGGCGTTTCAGGGGTGTGTCCAGGCAGGTGTGCTGTGTGTGTTATGGAGAGGGAGGGAGGGACAGAGAGACAGGTTAAGGTTGGGTAGATCAAGGTTTTTGAGGAAGAGACGGGAGAGGCGGGAGCAGGAGGTAGGAGTAGGAGGAATGACAGGGCTGAGGAAAGGGGAGAAAGTGAAGAGTGTCTGGTGTGGATTGAAAGAATGAAGAGAGGAGAAGGAAGAAAGGAAGGACAGGAGACACTACGGGAACAGCATTTTGAAGGTCACAAACAAATACTAAATCCATGCCTAATCATCCATGACATAATATCCAACCATGGCCGCATTAAGCCTCCAAGGGGCCCCCTGGCAAAAAAATGAACTGTGGGCCCCTATTTACCCCCCTGTCTCTCTCTCTCTCTCTCTCTCTCTCTGCATTGTATTAAGTACTATTGGTTTGTGGTAACAGCTGTGATTAAACAAACATTTGTTTAGGTATATGCACCATGTTGGAACTTTACACTAGATTTTAACTCCGGGCTTTTTAACTTAAGCACAACCTGTTCTATAAAAGGATTGCATAACACTTGGAGGAAGAGAAAGGAGTGCTTTGTTCATCGTCCTCTGACCAGCTCACAGTGCTGTGGAGTATTATTATTATTATTGTTATTATTATACAATACCTGAGTTTAAAGCTATAGTGCATAGTTTCTGTCTCCCCCATGAGGAATTATAAGAAATGACAACAACACTGTCGGTACATCAACATGACACAAGCGTTCCGTGATCGTGCATCCCCCCCCCCCCACTCAGTTGCTCGTAGCCAAGGAGGACATGGAGGATTAAACAAACATGATGGACTCTTCAGAAGAGGTCATTATCTTCACTCGAGTTTCTGCGTGCAAAAGTCGCCGGACTACACCATCTTCTGAACATAGTCATACTGAAGAATACAGAGAGAGTAGTGTGGAAGTGATAGTCTTAATTAGCTTTGTAGCAACTCATTTAGCAACGGCTTGAATGTAATGGACGTTCATTAATATAAAGAAGTTATGCACTAAAGCTTTAAATTTGTTGGGTAGAATTATGAACATGATTTCCAACAAACCCTTTTTTTATCCTACAAAAGAGAAGCAAAATTTCTCAAATGTCACATGCTGTCAAGTTGTATGTAATACAATAGTATGTAATTAGTTGTAAGTTGTAATTTGCCACAGTTTCAAGCTGTCAACATTTATGCAGGAATCTGATGTGGTGAGTGAGTCAAATGAGTCAAAAAGATTACAACTTCGACCAGACATTCGATGTCAGCTGTCCTAACCATATATTGGGATTATTATTTCAGTCGTGGAAATATAAATCCTCCACAAAGTGGTTAGCACTTTGAAAAACGGATTCATCTGAACGGGCCAGGAATGAAGATGGGAAAGAAGGGAGGAAAGGGTTAAAAAGAGATAGAGAAGGAAGAGGACAGGAGGGAAACAAACAGTAGCCTTCAGAGCTAAATGGGAGGGTGGTAAATGGAACAGTCTTGAGTTAATTTCCCTTTTCACCAATTACCAGGACAAAAACGAAGAGGAGAGAGAGGCAGAGAGAGAGAGAGAGAGAGAGAGAGAGCGTAAAGAGGAGGGAGTGTTGCTAAAGTATTAGCTTTAGGCAGCTGTGAGACAGCAGAGGAAACAAAGGGCCAAGAAAAGTGTCCTGTCCTGCACACACAAACACCAACACAGACACTACTACACATCACACACATACCATAACGCAGGGCTTTTCAAAATTTGGATAGCATCCTGAATACACACCCAACCCATACCTTGTGTTTTGAATACAATACGGCATGAAGTTTAACTAGGGATGCTAATTTAGATTTTTTTTCTTCTAACCGATAGCAGACCCTTACACAGCCAGTCGGCCCTCAGACAGTGCGGTAAAAATGCAGGTCTTGGGGGTTGTGCATTTAGGCTGAGGCAGGGTTTGCTGCAGGGGGGATCACGCAAAAAACACAATGGGCCTGCGGCGAAAAGTTGAGACCAACTCAGCTTTTGGAGAAACACAACCAGACTTCACACTTCTTACTTTCTCCGTAAAATAAAGCTGCTTTCAAGTTCGGAAACGAATCTGACGGAAAACTGTAGTTGTGAAATATAAAGTCTACTTGTGCTACATTGGGAGGTTAAAGAACACAACAGGATGTCACACAAACGGGCCTTTTCATTGACACTCGGATCGCACAACTCTGCAGAAAATCGCTTAAAGGCTCGGACTTGCTGCCTTCAGCATCCGCGGACGGCTGCAAACTTGTACCAGTTGCACAACCACAATGTTGCGTGCATTGTCATAGACACATAATAATAATAATAATAATAATAATAATAATAATAATAATAATAATAACTTGTATTTATATAGTGCCTTTCAAGAAACCCAAGGACACTTTACAGAATTAGAGGTTGTAGGCTGTGGTGAACAGGTGGTGTTTCAGGAGCTTTTTCAAATATGTCCAGGGATGGAGCATTTTGAATATCTGCAGGGAGGGTGTTCCAGAGGGATGGGGCTGCAACACTAAAGGCTCTGTCTCCAAAGGTACAGAGTCTGGTGTGGGGAATGGAGAGTAGGCCAGTGTCTGAGGACAGCGTGGGGTATATGGATGGAGGAGGTCAGAGAGGTACTGTGGGGACAGGGCATGGAGGGATTTGTAGGTGAGAAGGAGGATTTTATATGTGATGCAGGACTTAATTGGTAGCCAGTGAAGGTAGATTAGGGTTGGGGTGATGTGCTACCAGGTCTTGGTGTGGGTGAGGACCCTGGCGGCAGAGTTTAGGACATACTGGACTAACCTGTCTAGGGTTTTGCTGGGGCCCCCAGACAGGACTCCATTGCAGTAGTCCAAATGGGAGGTTATGAAAGCATGAATGAGGGTTTCTGCCACTGAGTCAGAGAGTGATGGTCAGAGTCTGGAGATGTTTTTTAGATGAAAAAAGGCTGATTTGGTGATGGATTTGATGTGAGTATGGAAAGAGAGGGTGGAGTCCAGGATTACACCAAGGTTGCGGACCTCAGAGGATGGGCAGATGGCACACCCATCAACATCCAGGATGAGATCTCCAACCTTGTGGAGCAGGGCCTTGAGGGCCACAAGCAAGAGCTCTGTTTTATTGCTGTTCAGTTTGAGTTGACACCCATGCTTTGATGTTATGCAGACAGTTGACCATGGAGAGGGGGGGGAGCTGAGTGGATGGTTTGGTGCTGATATGGAGCTGTGTATCATCGGCGTAAGAGTGGAAACTGAGACCATGTTGCCGGATAATCTGACCAAGGGGGAGCATGTAGATGGTAAAGAAGATGGTCCAAGCACAGAGCCTTGAGGCACGCCTTGGTTCGCCCGGAGCTGGGTCGGAGTGGGAGTTGCTAATGGTGACAAATTGCTTCCTGTGTGAGAGGTAAGACTGAAACCAGGAGAGAGCTGTGCCAGTGATACCAAGGTGATAAGATAGTCGGTTGAGGAGAATGGTATGGGAGATTGTGTCATAGGCTGCGGAAAGGTCGAGGAGAATGAATCAGAATCAGAATCAGAAAAGATTTATTGCCAAGTATGTAAGGAATTTGTTTTGGTGTTGTAGGTGCATATCACACATTCTCTAAAATAAGTTAAACAAACAGTTTAAACAGAACAAACAATATAAGTATACAGTATACAGTATACATATATATATATATATATATATATATACACACACACAGAGTGTACTACAAATAAGAGAGTAAGAATTAAGATAAAAAAGAACAGATTAAGTACAGTGGCATGTAGAGCCAGAGGTGGGGTGTGGAGAGAGTCAGGGTGGTTTCCGGGCCTTGTTAATAAGGCTAGTGGCAGAGGGGAAAAAACTGTCCTTGTGACTTGAGGTTTTGGTCCTGATGGACCTCAGCCTCCTGCCAGAGGGGAGTGTCTCAAAGAGTTTGTTGCTGGGGTGGGAGGGGTCAGCCACAATCTTTTCAGCACGCTTCAGAGTCCTGGTGGCGTAAAGGTCCTGGAGCGGCGGCAGATTGCTGCCAATCACCTTCTCAGCTGACCAAATGACAAGCTGCAGTCTGCCCTTGTCCTTGGCTGTGCTAGCAGTGTACCAGATGGTGATGGAGGAAGTGAGGATGGACTCAATAATGGCTGTGTAGAAGTGCACCATCATTGTCTTTGGCAGGTTGAATTTTTTCAGTAGTACATCCTCTGTTGTGTTTTCTTGACGAGGGAGCTGATGTTCAGCTCCCACTTGAGGTCCTGGGAGATGATAGTTCCCAGGAAGCGGAAAGACTCCACAATGTTAATCTGTGAACACTGGAGACAGCTGGTCAGCGCAGTGCTTCAAGCTGGATGGGGAGACAGCATCCGGTCCAGCAGCTTTCCTGGGGTTCTGTCTCCTGAACAGTCTGTTGACGTCTTCCTCATTGATGGAGAGAGTTGTCACTGAGGTGGGTGGGGAGGTGGAGGGGGGGACCTTTAAAGTGGGGGAGGTGGAGGTGTTTGTTGGGAGGTGTTGAGGGGGATGGTTACAGGACTGACCCATTGTCCATCAAAGCGACAGTAGAACTCGTTAAGATCGTTGGCTAGGCGTCGGTCGTTGGTGGAGTGGGAGACTTTGGGCTTAAACCTGGTGATCTGTTTGAGCCCTCTCCAGACAGAAGCAGAGTTGTTCGCTGAGAACTGGTTGAGTATGCTGATGTGTCCAAAGTCAGCAGTGGTGAGTAGATCATTTGTGATTTTGATGAGGGCGGTCTCTGTACTATGATACGATCTGAATCCAGACTGAAGAGGTTCATGGAGCTCATGGTTGGACATATGCTGATGGACTTGGGCGGCAACTGCTTTTTCCAGGATTTTACTTAGGAAGGGGAAGGTTGGAGATTGGCTGGTAGTTGTTTGCATCCTCCGGATCCAAACCTGGCTTCTTGAGGATAGGGTTGACTGAGGCAGTTTTAAAGTAGGTGGGTACTATGCCAGATTCCAAGGGGCAGTTGATGACATCCACCATGATGGGATACAGGACAGGCAGACATGCTTTGACCAGGGCTGTAGGCATTAGATCCAGGGAGCAGGTGCAGTGCAGACGTGCAGATGCAGCCACCTTCCTGGAATTGCTTGTGCGTCCACCCGACCACACAAGCTGATAGCTGTCCGCGGAGCATATGTTCGAAACTGTCTTCACCACATCCACCACGCAGGTGGATGCCACAATCTTAGCAGAAAAAAACAGTTAAGATGCTCTTAAAACTTGAGTTAATTAAATGATATTTTGTTATCGCAGATAGTTCTGGACCTCCGACCTTGAATAAAAATCATATGCGGACCTTTGAGTAAAAACTTTGAGAATCCCTGCCATAAAGCATACACTGTTAACAGTAAACACTCCACTGCAAATGTTATGTATGCACACACACACTCATACACGTACTGAAGCAGTTGTCCGTATAGTCCCAGGTTAATTTGGTGGCAGCTCCTACTCATCATCATCACCACACAGATGGCCATGGGAGAACTTAATTCTTCCTGTATTGACTCAGTTTGCGTCGCCAGTCCCTGCTGTAATGACTGATCCATCACCAAACCTACTGGAGGCTCAGGATGAGCAAGGTCCACGCTTTATGAAAGAGGGAGAGAGAGAGAGAGAGAGAGAGAGAGAGAGAGAGAAAGATCTGAAGCAAGGGGAATGCTTGGATGATGCATTCAAATGCACCTGCAGAAACATTCCCAGTCTATATGTGTTCCATACTGTCATGTTTTGCATATTGATATTTTTGCAAAAATCCTTTTAATTCCCAAAAAAAAAAAAAAAATATCACCTCAAAGAGTTATGTGACTTTTGACAATGCTGCCGCTTTTTACAGAAAATCAGATTAACTAAAGGCAATGTGCTAATGAGATGCTGCTAAAGAAAAGAAAAAATTATGTCTTAAATTAAGAATTAATACATTTTTATCCAAGAAGCATACATTGAGTATGTTTGAGTATGTAAGAAAAAAGGTGGGATGAGTGGAATTAGGAGTTAGATTTTTGTTCTTACTTTCTACCCCAGTAATCATCTCAGAAGCCCTTAGATTCATTTCGCAAACCCCTTATGGGGATCCCGACCCAGGTTAGGAACCATTGTAACCACTGGTGGTCCCGGGGGGTGGGAGGGAGTAATGATTATCTGCACCCTGTGATGAAGGTAAAAGTCTGACACCTGAGTGCTGAAAAAATAGCTGTGTTGCTCTTTTCTTTCACTGGTGGTCAGATAGAGAATCCAAATCTATGAGTAGTAAATGCAACAGTCAGAAACTGCTGAGAAGACCCCGACAGTCAGAAACCTGTATAATGTTAGGGTTAAGTATACAGGTTTATGAAGACCCAGGTTTCTCTATGCTTGATTGAAACACTAGAACATAGACCAGATTATTTTTTGGGCATTTTAAGCCTTTATTTACAGCTGAAGACATGAAAGGGGGGAAAGGACGTGCTGCAGGTCGGAGTCGAACCCGCAGCTGCTGCCTCAAGGAGTAAACCTCGGGGCGCGCTCTACCAGGTGAGCTACCCAGGGGCCCCAGCAGGACATTTAATAAGATTTAGTCCCATTTAAGTCCCATTTGGTAAGATTCATTGTTGCTGATGTATTATGTAATTTTATTGTCTGCATTAAATTATCTGATGAGGATTATTTCTATAGACTTATTATACAGTTTAATTATTCTACTGCTTATTTCATTAGGGACTTAGTGGAACCACTGCAAGGACCCCTGAAACTCTTTTAAGGACCCTTTGAAGTCCACACACCCAAATCTGGGAAGCAGTGTGGGAGGAAGAGAAGAGTTAACTAGCTGCCAGGGAAGCCTGTCTCGCTCCTGAACTCTCTAAACTCCGACAAGTCCGGACTTCTCAAGCCAATTCCTCCAACATGATGGACGCTCTCTAACAGCTGGCTATTTCCACTTTACCTTGTAGACTTCCCCCATCCCTCCCTCCCTCCCTCCAGCACTTCTTTTCTTCCCCTTTTCCTTAAAGATGCCTGCGAGATGAAAGGCTACGGCCCTCACCCTCGCCTTATCACTGTCTTTAGAGCTTGCGAAAACTTGGCGGCACCTCAGCTTTTTAGAGAGAGCGAGAGAGAGGAGAAAGAGCGAAGAGAAATAGCGTTGGGGATTATAGTTCTGAGGACAAACCTGACTATTCACACTTGGCATTAGCAAGACAGCCCGGGTACAAGAAGGATATTTTTTATTCCCTTCAATTTAACTTTAATTACTCAAATCTCGGCGAGGGCACACAAGAAAAGCCCAGGCATTTGTGTCGGGGAGATTAGCAGACTGCCCTGCCAAGTCCTCGCCGGCGCTGCATCGTTAGATAGAATTCAAATTCAAATCCAGGCTAAAGACAGTGCAGCTGTCACCCCCCTGGCCTGAAAACCCCCTGGATCAGGAACGAGCTGTCCTCCCTCCTCCCTGCTTTCCCCAGGAGAAACCTAATCCTGCCTCTCTCTCTCTCTCTCTCTCTCTCTCTCTCTCTCTCTCGCTCTCTCTCTCTCTCTCTCTCTCTCTCTGATGACTGTGACAGCTAAAATAAAGCCATTAAAGCCTCCCTGAAATAATTACTAATTAAAAAATAAAAAAGTGGGTTGTTTTTTTGTATTTCTTTGGCATCTTTCCTCAGGCTGGGAGTGTAGGCTGGCCTTTGCAGGTGTCAGGGGTGATGTGCTTTCACTACTCCCCGGATCTCTTTTGAAGTGTGGTTAAAGGACGGGTTTTTTCATGGACATATCAGGTTAAACAAGCACTTCCGTTTCAACACCTCCTACCGGCTCTCAGGGGAAATTTGCTGGGCTTTCCTTTCCTCAGTAAGTTTGACGATATGCCTAAATTCTGCTTCATCGTGAGGTTTGATACCGCAAGTCTTGATTTGGGGGCTTGTTTAATCTTGTCAGTGAAGGACTCAACGGGAGAGCGTCTCACGCGACGCTGAAATCCCCACTAGTTGTTCGCCTTTCACCCGCAATTGACTTTGCGAACACCTGCAATGCCTTCGATAAGTAGCTCGTCTTATCTCCTTTGGGAGAGCAGACCCCATTATCGCAGGTTCGGGGGCAGATACCCCCGTCGGGCTGCAAATGATAATCCATGCTGCCACACCGCTGAAATCCTGGTAAAGTGATCCTAAATTGACAAAACCCTTGGATCCTCTGGACTAGGTTAAGCCTCATCTATTAGTGCTACAGTAGCTTGGGATAAGGGTTCGTCAGCCTTGTGCCACTCCTGAGAACGTCATCAGCAATGCCGTCCTCTTGGTTATCTTCCTCTTTTAATCCCAGCAGACACTGCAATGCAAGAGGGGCAAAGAGTTCACCATTCCCCTCCCTTTAAAGTCTTTAGGTAATTTCTTCATAAAGTCATGTGGTTGGGTCTGTGAAAACACTGCATCGAGCCATAATATCAGAGCAGACGCCATTAAGCTTGGACGCAGAGTGCTGCAACTGGTTATTTCACTGGCCCATGAGTGCAGTAATTGATTGGCGTGATGGAATTAAGGGGAGACTTGCCGTGCTGAAGGGAGAGCTGGCACAGGCCTGATACATTAAATATCTGGCACAGCCCAGTCAGTCAGGCATCTGATTATGATTTCAAAGGACTCAGACCTGGACTTGATTAAAAACCACGTAGCTCTGCAAGGCCCCCATAGGCATCCACAGAGATGCCAGTAAGGGGAGCCACAGTGGGTAACAGCAGTCGTGGATGAAGTCATGGCACGCCAGCCTAATTACAGGTCCATTTAAGGGGGCATGTTTCTACCAGCCAATCAAGTATGGTCTAGGAGTATCTGGGTGGGATAAGGTTGTATACCTTTCTCGTAGAGTTACACCCTGTTCTGCAAGAACTCTCAAGAAGAAATTATTGCAAATGAAAGTGTGGAAAAAAAGAGGGAGGAAGAGGCAAAAAAGTCTACACCTCCTGGAGGAGTTTACTTGCTGCCTTCCTTACTGAGTTCTAACAAGCCGCAAGAGCCAAGTTAATAACCGTTATTCCCCCTCCCTACCATCCTTCCATACTTCTTTCCCATCATCCCTCCTCACACCCCTCCCTCATCGTCCTCTCTCCCAGTCTGCTCTGGCCTAAGGGTGGGGATAGCGATTAATATCTGCCTAACTTGTTACCTAATTCATTATGGAATAGCAGTTAATTTGATTTGATATTATTTTATTAAAATTCTGTAATATATTAGATTGTTTCAGGCTATCAAAATCATTTTCCAATTATTACGGTTACTCAAGCAAGTCCAGCTTTTCCCCCCCTTTGAGGTGAACGGCAGTTGGTCCGACTGTGAATACATTAGCGACTACAACTCCATCCCACCAATTGAAGGGAGACTAAAAGATACGTGTATGCATGATTACACCCCAAATGTTATTAGTGCTATAGATCCACACAGCAGCAATAGGTTGGAGTGTGACTGGCTCAGCGAGGTGTCTTAAATGTGTTTGACTGAGCTCTGAATAAAATAAATCCAGAGAGATCTGATTTCTTTTTGTGCTAACGGCCGAACACTGGTGTTTTGGCTCTCCGTTAATTAGTAAAACGCTTAAGCAACTCTGGCCTTTCTGAGGCATCAAGGCACAGTGGGCTTCGGCTCAGACGGATGTGTTCTAAGCAACGCCCCCCACCCCTTCCCGTTTCTCTATCTCCGTCCGTACACACACAAGCTCACACAAAGCTATCGTAGAACAGGGAGATATTGACTCGCCATCACATCTCAAATACCCTGCCCACAGCTTCGAGGAGAGGGTTTTAAAGGGAAACAACACCTTTTAAATCACTGCTGCTGTTTGTAAGCTTTTCATTTCCAACACCTGTGCCCTTACTTCAACCTGTGGATACGCAAATTGGGGTAGAAGGAAATAGTTTACCTCTAAACTGGCTCCTCCGGGCATTCAGGCTTCGGGTTTGAGTTATTGCTTTGACTTTTAATGTGCTAAAATTATGCTAGGTTTTTAATCTAATGTAGCAAGCCTTGGCTCAGTTTTCCCCTTTTCATTGCATAAAGGAAGTCTATAGGTGTGCAAAGATGAGAACAATTCACACGTGGAGACATTCTCCAGACTCTCACACAAGTTTGACTAATACAACAAGCTGTTTTCATTCTTTTTGTGCACACCATCACAAGTCACTTCACTTGCCATTTCACTCCCTCAGGGGAAAAGGTAGTTTTTGCTACCTCGGTATGTGTTCACTCTTATGTATAGACAAAAAAGGTTTTCCTGTTAATTGTGTGGTTGCCTCATTTCCTTACCACCTGTTTAACCCACTGACCTGATTTAAGGACTTTTTATATCCTATTTACTGTACATGTCAAAGATGACCCAAAACAAAGTTCAATTTATGTTGACTTGCAGATCATTTCCTTGTACATTTAATGATGGAAAATTTCTAAAGCAGTCCACCTCTTGGAGAAATGCCTCCACATCTATGAATACTGGCCATACATTGAATTACACCCAGCTGTAACAGCGGAACCAGGTTGACATTGATGGCTTTTATTTGACCACAGACTTGTTTTCTGTCTAACCACCATGTCCAGCAGCTCTGATGTCTGTGCCAAGGGGTGCCCCAGGGCACTTGCTTAGTGCCCAGCCCGTTTCATGAGTTCCACCTCTCTGAAGCTCATAACTCAGCTTTGACAAGCTGTTGGCACACACCCAAAGACATACCAATCTCTTGCCAATGTATGCAGACCACTCTTGCCTTGAGAGTTTGCTTTTTCCCCATACGATGATAATGGAGTCACTTTTTAACGCCCTACTTTTTATCTCTTATTGCATTCGCATAACCGCCCCCTTCCTTTTTCTCCCTGCAGTCACAGCGTTATCATGATTTATAGAACAGTCCATTTTGTTTTCAGTTCGAAGATGCTCAAATCAAAGTACCATTGCAGTACTTTATCTTGGTTTATTGGAAGCCACTGCATACTCCCCTCCTGGTCAGTTAAATGTATTTAAGTGTATATTTAGATAAAAAATAGTCTCTGAGCCGCAGATTTCATTGTTTTCTGTGTCAGTGATGAATCTCTCTTTTTTGATAGTAACTCGCAGGGAGAAGAAAAATGCAGGCTTGGCTGCACTATTATTTCCTTTGAAAAAAAAAAAAGGCACTCACAGTAAGAAAAGGGACAATCAGACTCAAAATAATCTGATTACTCTACCTTGTTTTGAAAGTATACCATCTAGCAACACATTCACCATTGTGGTTTGACATTTAATTAACATGTCAAAACATATTTTGGTTATTATTTCAAGTTTTCCCCCAGGGGTATTTGCCCACAAGCGTGGAATGTTCCCATCAATTACCGCCACTCCCTTCTCTTCTCCACTGGCTGTGAGGACACAAGAAGAGGTCACTGGAAAACCTGTCTTGCAGACTTGAAGAGCATTTAAAACACACCGTTCAAGGGGTTTATATGCAAAGTGAGGCGACAACAAGGCATGCTTATGTTGAATCGGCAGGCGTTTCAGAATACCTCACGAGATCTGCCTTTTCTCACTTTCCTGCACACCCAGCTCAGCAAACTCAATGAGCTTCCATGTTCTCTGGCAGTCAGAGAAAGGGAGGAAAAAAACACAATACACAGAAAACATGAAAACCCACCTTTGTCTAAATCAGGTAACAATACCTTGCTGTCTGTCAGGCCAACACAAAAGCCTATAAGATGCACCCTGTTGTTTCTAAGATTTTCAGAGAAAGCATCTGCACGGGCGGATGACGTCTTATGATTTATGCCATGAGGACACAGTATAATAGAACAATGGCCAGAGTCCTTCCATAGAACAAAATGGGCTGCAGAAGAGCCGCTGAATGGCGAAATGCTGTCACTTATTGCAGGCAATATGAATGAAGAGAGGCCAAATTTGTTTTCCAGGGTACAATACCTTTGTGAGGTGTTTGTTGGTCATTACTGGCAAATCAACACAGCCTTGATTAAGGGCCACAAACACCTCACAGGCAAGGAAAGGGATTGGGGGAAGCTTATTTTGCATGGATACATGTAATTCGGATCCTTGCTCTTTCCCACATACTTTAGTATGTATGATGTGGCAAACGGAAAGTAGACATATTAGTTACAACACTCCATCCATATCCAACACGCTCATACAAAACACAAAAAGGAGCTGGGGTTTTGTTTTCGTATTCAGCCCACTTCTTTGGTCACCACAACTTTTGAGTTTAACCTCCATCTGACTTCGACGCACGTCTTTTTAACTGCTCTCTACCGAGCAACCAGGGGCACTGTGTGTGCCTCCCTGCACCCTGCGCATTAAACCCTTCCCTCTTATGTTCTGGAAGATTGAAAGTGTCCAGCATTTTATTCAAATGACACGCTGCCTCACCGGGTGCCTCTTTTCTCTCTCCTCTATCTTCCCCCTCACCACCCCCCCACACCCCTCTACTCCTTCACATTATTTTTGAAGACAACTGCAGGCTAGAGGATAAGAATCCCGGTTGTGGTGCTTGCCGGCACTTCTTCCTCGGCCCTGATTTGAATAAAGAGCTTTGAAATTAAGTGGACAGGCCCCATCATAAAAGCAGCGGTGCGCCTTTAAGAAAGCCACCGAGCCTGGGTAAATTATTTTGATTGACGGTACCAGAACATTTTTTGCGAGCTGGCTGATTTAATTGCAAGTGCCAGGGGGCATCTTCAGGGGCCAGGTACCGGCATACCCGTTTGATCTCCTCTAGCCGTCTCCCGATGGTACCGGCCACCCGGGCACCGAGGGCCAGAGGGCAGACGAACAAAGGCAACTCTGTGTCTGTGAGCCTCTCTCCCCTTCGCCTGCTCTGAAATAGAAAAAAAAAAAAAAAACAAAGCTGTGGAATGGGCAGCCAAAAGTGTGAAAATGGATTTCCAAGCTCATTTGATGTTAAGTCTTTAGTGTCAAGAGTGGTATATTCATTGATAAAGAGACGAAAGAAGAGGTAGGGAGAGGGTAAGGTGGAGATGTAGGGAGGGAGAGCAAGAGAGTAAAGGCAAAGAGAGCGAGTGCATCTTCTGACAAACTGCATTATTTTATTTCCTGGATGGAGGAGAGGTGTGGACTGGGTTTCAAACGGGAGGGAGGATTAGGGAGAGGGGGCTTAATGAAAAAAAGGCTCCCTATAGTCAACGGACTGGCCCTGTCAAAAAGAAGAAGCCAATACTCACTCCCAAAAGCCAAGCCGAGCCACAGCCGGCAAACACACATACAAATGTACGCACACCTCCAGATCCAACAGTTTTTCTTAAATCCCATCAAGCAAAGCCCAACACTACCCTATATAACCTATACCAATATATCCACCAGCTGTCTGTCTCACACTCGCTCGCTCGCTCTCAGCTAGAGAGACAGTTGTCCTTATCAGTCCAGTACTCAATATGAACTGAACAAAATAGCATGGCAGTAGCACCACATCTAGCCTCAGCGCCACATCAAAATCAATCCTGTTGTGTCTCATTCTCTTCTGCTACAGCTAGTTATTGCTGAAGATCTTCTAATTTATGTACATATAGAATTAGGTAAGCCATATTTTTTAGTTGTACTTCGTTAAATGTCCTTCTTTCCTGTGATGGTCCTGCCCCAGTATCAGCCATAACTACAGCAGATAACTTCTAAAATAACATTAAAATACAATTAGGCCTATATAAAGAAAACTCCTGCTACCTTTTACCTGGCTGGATACACTAACACAGGCTTTTCCGGTATTCAGCCGAAATCTGTGACCCGTCAGAATGTGTGACTGTGTGACCTGCCATAAATCATTTTGTGACTTTGCGGGAAAAATCGGACCCGGGCAGAGGCATTAATAAAAACTATATAAAAATAGCGTTCTTTTCACTGTTAGTCTCGCTTGCTGTTACAGGTCATTTATGATCATCAGATGGAACATTACACAGTTTCAGAAACATTTAAAAGTTACATAAAGTCACTTTAAGTTTAGAAAATAATAGTGGTTTGGGTTAAAATCAGTACATTTGTTACGTTGTGCATAAGGACATAACGTAATTACACGCGTGATGGAGAATCTGACATAGTTCTGTTTGTTCTATAAAGTTAAAATAACTTTTAACTTTTTATTTTCAAACGGGACACAAACTATTTGAGTTTGGCGCTCTTATACTTTGTCACCTTACTTCCTACTTTGCTCCTATCATAATTACTATGGCCACAAGGACCATCGGTGGAAGTGGGGGGCTGCAGCCTTCACTTGGCCTTAAAAAAATCTAATAAAAATAAAGCTTATACATAGAATGTGTTAGAACATTTTAATGCGCTTACAAAGACAAATAAATAAGGGAACATAGGGCCTAATTTTCAGAAATGTGGGAACATAGGGCTGTGGGAACATAGGGCTGGGGAACATAGGGCTGGGGGAACATAGGGCTGTAGGAACATAGGGCTGTAGGAACATAGGGCTGTGGGAACATAGGGCTGTGGGAACATAGGGCTGTGGGAACATAGGGCTGGGGAACATAGGGCTGTAGGGAACATAGGGCTGTGGGAACATAGGGCTGTGGGAACATAGGGCTGTGGGAACATAGGGCTGTAGGGAACATAGGGCTGTGGGAACATAGGGCTGTGGGAACATAGGGCTGTGGGAACATAGGGCTGTGGGAACATAGGGCTGTGGGAACATAGGGCTGTGGGAACATAGGGCTGTGGGAACATAGGGCTGTGGGAACATAGGGCTGGGGAACATAGGGCTGGGGGAACATAGGGCTGTAGGAACATAGGGCTGTAGGAACATAGGGCTGTGGGAACATAGGGCTGTGGGAACATAGGGCTGTGGAACATAGGACTGGGGAACATAGGGCTGGGGAACATAGGGCTGTAGGAACATAGGGCTGTGGGAACATAGGGCTGTGGGAACATAGGGCTGTGGGAACATTGGGCTGTGGGAACATAGGGCTGTGGGGAACATAGGGCTGTAGGGAACATAGGGCTGTAGGGAACATAGGGCTGTGGGAACATAGGGCTGTGGGAACATAGGGCTGTGGGAACATAGGGCTGTGGGAACATAGGGCTGTAGGGAACATAGGGCTGTGGGAACATAGGGCTGTGGGAACATAGGGCTGTGGGAACATAGGGGCTGTAGGAACATAGGGCTGTGGGAACATAGGGCTGTGGGAACATAGGGCTGTAGGGAACATAGGGCTGTGGGAACATAGGGCTGTGGGAACATAGGGCTGTGGGAACATAGGGCTGTGGGGAACATAGGGCTGTGGGAACATAGGGCTGTGGGAACATAGGGCTGTAGGGAACATAGGGCTGTGGGAACATAGGGCTGTGGGAACATAGGGCTGTGGGAACATAGGGCTGTGGGAACATAGGGCTGTGGGAACATAGGGCTGTGGGAACATAGGGCTGTGGGAACATAGGGCTGTGGGAACATAGGGCTGTGGGAACATAGGGGCTGTGGGAACATAGGGCTGTGGGAACATAGGGCTGTGGGAACATAGGGCTGTGGGAACATAGGGCTGTGGGAACATAGGGACTGTGGGAACATAGGGCTGTAGGGAACATATGACTATGAGAACTATAGAAATGTGGGAACATAGGGCTGTGGGAACATAGGGCTGTGGGAACATAGGGCTGTGGGAACATAGGGCTGTGGGAACATAGGGCTGTGGGAACATAGGGCTGTGGGAACATAGGGCTGTGGGAACATAGGGCTGTGGGAACATAGGGCTGTGGGGAACATAGGGCTGTGGGAACATAGGGCTGTAGGGAACATAGGGCTGTGGGAACATAGGGCTGTGGGAACATAGGGCTGTGGGAACATAGGGCTGTGGGAACATAGGGCTGTGGGAACATAGGGCTGTGGGAACATAGGGCTGTGGGAACATAGGGCTGTGGGAACATAGGGCTGTAGGGAACATATATTACTTAATATAGTATAGTACTTAAATCTTAGAAACTGTGGGAACATAGGGCTGTGGGAACATAGGGCTGGGGAACATAGGGGCTGTGGGAACATAGGGCTGTGGGAACATAGGGCTGTAGGAACATAGGGCTGTGGGAACATAGGGCTGTGGGAACATAGGGCTGTGGGAACATAGGGCTGGGGAACATAGGGCTGGGGGAACATAGGGCTGTAGGAACATAGGGCTGTAGGAACATAGGGCTGTGGGAACATAGGGCTGTGGGAACATAGGGCTGTGGGAACATAGGGCTGGGGAACATAGGGCTGTGGGAACATAGGGCTGTGGGAACATAGGGCTGTGGGAACATAGGGCTGTGGGAACATAGGGCTGGGGAACATAGGGCTGGGGGAACATAGGGCTGTAGGAACATAGGGCTGTAGGAACATAGGGCTGTGGGAACATAGGTTCTGTAGGAACATAGGGCTGTGGAACATAGGACTGGGGAACATAGGTTCTGTAGGAACATAGGGCTGTGGAACATAGGACTGGGGAACATAGGGCTGGGGAACATAGGGCTGACCCATGTAAACACACCTCTAAAGTCAGAATCCCTTAGCAGTTACAAAGTGCATTAATACTAAATTATATACAGTATATTAAATATTATATTATACTATATTACTTTTCTATTCTATTCTAGAAAAAAAATGTAATCAGCATAATGCATTCTGAAAGCTGTGGAGGCTATAAATCCACATTCTAATCTACATGTTAATAAAGAGGAGTGAGATTTCCCATTGACTCTTGGAAGACACTAGCTTGTATGGAAAATCTCCAAAACTCAGAGCTTAAGCTCTCTCTATATAACTGGATTTCTACCAGATTTCTTTCAAACAGCAAACAGAAGAAAATAAATAAATACAGAGCTGGGACAGACATCTCGGTTTGTGAATATGTTAAGAAATGTGACTTATCAACATTATATTAAAGTTTATAATTTTCTTATTGAGAAAATCAGTTTCCATCTGTGTTTAAATTGTTTATATCAACCCGCCCTAATTATAGTCTGACATTACAGTCATATAAACCAAAACTAGTTAGCTGTATGGTGTTCATGTGTCTACTTCCTGGGATTGAGAATGACTGGAGTTTCATCCACCTGCCTGGTATGACTTGGATGAAAGATCTCCACCTGTCCCTGTGCATTTTGGATTCACATCCATGTAGAAAGACATTGGCTTCTGTAAAATGATACTATTTATCATGTAAAATACACAATTTTCTCAGGATGGGAACCCTGCTGGACATTTTGAGGGAGAGATTTCAGATTTAGATGTAGATTTATGCATTGTCTTTAAAATGAATTTGTTGCAATGGTGCACTTGTTAAAGGGCTTGTTTGTATTTGAAATCTCTCCCCATTCTCCTCTCAAACACTGTTTTTTCTCCCTCTATGAATCCAAGCAGCATTCCACTTCAACTTAATTAACTTTGCATATAGAGGCCTCTCTAAACTAGGATAATAATGTCAAGTTAAACCTCTAAACTTTGCACAGTTGGATTAAGTACCCATTGTAGATTTAGGGTTATTAAGTATATTGAGAGACGCTACACGATCTGTGCTTATTCTTTAGCATATAATGTTCTGAATGAGAGTAAGCCAGTAGTAGGGGTTGACAAACTTAGGGTGTACTTGTGACAACCCAAGCCATGAGGAACCATTCAAGTGGTGCTGCAACAGTGCAAAATGTTTCCCACAGGACAAAATGGCAAGGTAGAAGGTGATGTTTAGTTTGATTACATATCTGAGGTGTCCAGGTGCACTTTTATTGAACAAAAGCACAGCTAACTAAGCTTCACTAATCCGTGACGAATACATTGCATTTGTAGCTGCTTCACAATAAAAACCTTGCTTCTAATGTGTAGCTGAAACCGTTTGGTTTGCATTAGTAGTAACTTAAACAAGTACTATTAGTCCAAAATTAGTGTCCAGCCATGGATTATATCAGTTGCGATAACATTGCATTCATCAAAATAATTGCTGAGATCTGGGAACGCGAGATATTGCTAAAACAATAGGTCCAACAGCAGCCCTGCTACCATGCAGGATCACAACAGTGCAAGTCAACACAGTTACTGTATGCCTCTAATTCCCAACAATCTGATTTCCATCCAAGATTGTTTAACCGAGGACCTGCATTGTTTATTTTGTTATATAAGCCCTTTTTTACACTCCTCAATTCCCCAGATTTAACTAATCTGACTAATTACAAATTAGCATTCTCCATATAGAAGACCCTCATTTCCAAATAAAGACCAATGCTTCCAGGGGACGCTGAATCAGCTGGTATTGGCTGATGCTGTGTCTCCAAAGCACCCAGTCGGACACACAGGAGCTTCCTCTTCTATACCTGCCGTGTCTCCACAGTGGAGCCCTGCATTTCAGCCTGAGCAAGGCAGGGCCCGACTTATTTACGGATTTCGGGCCAATTTTCACATTAGAGATCACACGCGGGCCGGGTATCGGGCATAATATTAGACTTGTCATTTTTTATGTTTTAGACATCCTATAAATTTAAAGAAACTATGAGATGGGCTGCACTGGTGGATACAACACGAGACCACGCTACCATGACTGTCAAGACTGGCTCGCAGCGACTGTGTCTTCAGCGCAGCTGGAAGAGTTATAGAAGAAGGACTGGAGTAAAACCCTCCACTGTGGATGCTGTACCTATTTTTTCCCACGATGCCCTGTAAAAGACGGTGCTTCTGGCTGTAGCATGGATATGTTTAGGTTGTATAGCCCATTTGTTTTTCCTGCCTTAGGTTGTCAAAAATGCCTTTTTACTCTGGTGGTGATAATTAACATTTAAACTAACATTGTGACATGGTTGAAGGGTTTTATATCTATGGATTTTATTGTAGTCAAGGCTAAATTGATCAAAAATGTGGTCAACTCACTAAAAGCATTAATTAAATAGTAAAAAAAATGCATAGAGAGTGGGGTACGTCTTCTTTTGTGCGTACGCCACCTTTATAAATAAGGCCCCTGGTGAGGTGGCCTTCAGTTACTGTGGTCCTGCCCTCTGGAACAAGCTGCCGGATGAAATGAGATCCATCACAACTGTGTCCCCATTCAACAGCAAACTCAAACCTTTTTATTCTTTCAAGCATTTGTTTAATCAAAGGATGTGTGTGTGTGTGTGTGTGTGTGTGTGTGTGTGTTCTTGTTTAACTATATTCGTGGGGTCCAAAAACCGGGAATACAGTATACTTGTGTAAATGCTGGACCCCACAACTTTAAAGGGCTGTTTAAGGGTTAAGACTTGGTTTTAGGATTAGGTTTAGGATTAGGTTATTGTTAGGGTGAGGGTAAGGGTTAAGGTTAGGCATTTAGTTGTGATGGTTAAGGTTAGGGTAAGGGGCTAGGGAATGCATTACGTCAATGACGGGTCCCCACAAAGATAGTGAAACGCACTGTGTGTGTGTGTGTGTGTGTTTGTGTGTGTGTGTGTGTGTGTGTGCGTGTGTGTGTGTGTGTGTGTATGTGTGTGTGTGTGGTCGCACTTGTATGTTCTTGTTGCTTTGTTGTGTTGATGATATTATTGTGTTCTTATTTCTATTAATGCTTTGTTTTAATGTGTATTCTGTTTTTAATGTTAGGCTCTTTGGGTTTACTTGTAATTACTTGAGAATTCTCTTAAATATTTGTCACTATCGTACATTCACACGAAGGCTTTATGTTGACAACAGTGCTTCAGAGGATTGCGCCAGATGCACCAAATCTCGTCATGGATGATTTTAACCATTGTGGACCAAGGCGGGCCCTGTGTAACTATTATCAATATGTGACTTGCCCGACATGGTTAACTGTTTGGACTTGTGTTATGGGTCTATAAGAGGAGCTTACAAATCTCTACAGAGAGCACCTCTTGGGATGTCGGACCACTGCACTGTTTATTTAGTTCTGTCATACAAGCTGGTACTGAAGAAACATTAACCAGAGCGGCATTTAGTTCTGGTTTGGTCAGCTGGAAATATCCATTGTCTCCAGTTATTAACTGAAACGGTGTCTGCTTATATCACCTTCTGTGAAGAGTTGATAATTCCCCGAAAGGAAGTTTCCATTTACCCAAACAATAAGCCATGGGTGTCCAAATCTGTGAAACATTTAATTATCCAGAGGAACATCAGTTTTAATTAGGGTGATGTGACTAGGTATAGAGATCTGCAGTGGCAACAGCGTGCCAGATGGTGATGGAGCAGGTGAGGATGGACTCGATGATGGCAGTGTAGAAGTGAACCATCTTCAGCTGCCGCAGGAAGTACATCCACTGCTGGGCTTTTTTGATGATGAGGAAGCTGATGTTCAGCTCCCACTTGAGGTCCTGGGAGATGATGGAGCCTAGGAAGTGAACAGACTCCACAGTGTTGACTGTGGAGCATAGACTGTATAAAACTAAGTACGGCCTGTACATGATGTCACCCATTGGTTCCTGAAGAACCCAAGTGAAGCTCAAAGTGTGCAACTCCCACTGTCGCCATGTTGGCTGTAGCATGGGTGGAGCTGAGGCGGACCAGGCGGGATGAATGAAGCCCGGTTGCTGAAACTACGCCCACTTAGCTCGATGCTCCCAAGCTAGCAAAGGCTAAGAAGCTAGACTAGGATAAGTTACTCTGTTGCTAGCCCTGTGGTGATGCTGCTCGCTGGGCTACTGCAGACAACTTTCTGCCGGATGGTAATTCACTCGTTCATCCCAACTTGTTTAACCCGAAATTATAAAACAAAACGTAATATAATTACTTATAACCTAACTTAACATAACTTATTACTAACGTTACACAAGCTCAAAATGTAAGCTCAAAATGTTAAAGACTAAAACATCCAAGTCCTATAATGTCAACCTTCAGGCCCTCCTCCCTGCTATCGGGGGGACGAGGAGAGCGATCGGCAGCCTGGACGGACCTTGTAATGGTTGCAATTCAAGTTCTGCCATTGCAAACCCCAGCCCCGGTGCTCAGTCACAGTGGGGGGGCCAGTGATGAGCAGACGGGGCACTCCTGGATCAGACTACAGCGCTGGGGTTTGCGATGCCTCAATCCAAGCTGCTGCAGCGCCTACGCCAGATCCCGTTCAATCCAGTCAATGTAATAATAATAAATTAGCATGAATTAAATATAGAGCTGGAGTCAGTGTGTGATCAGCCTAGCTCTGTATAAAAACTGGAAACAACTCGCCTAGCTCTGTCCAAAGTCCAAAAACGCACCTCTAAAACTCACTAAACAACACCTTGTTTTTTGCAAAATTACTCACTCAGTCACAACCAGGTGCAGGGACTTGTGTGCAGCTTCCTGTGTGCAGTCTTGTCATCCCTATAAGGTTGCCATGTTTGGGGCCATTGTGTCTACAATGACACCTTTAAAACCTGCTCATCAACAATGTCCTGTTACCATTCCCTGTGACTCCATTAACCAGCTCTAGCCCCACCCCCCTCACTCCAGCAGGGGCAGCGGCCTATTCATCACTGTCCACGCCAGAGTGCCCCCCCCCTTCTCTGCGTTCATGAGAGACGAGGCAAGAGGCTGTTCAAAAAACAAAACCCCCGCAAACAAGACTCTGTCTCTCCCTCCACACTGCCTGACTCCACCTGCAGGTGGACCACAGACTTCCTGTGTAATAGGAAGCAGCATGTGAAGCTGGGGAAACGTCTGACCATCTGAGGTAGGCAGGAAAGATTGTAGCCAGTTCCTCTCACCCTGGACAGAAACTTTTTGAACCCCTCCCCTCTGGCAGGAGGCTGCAGTCCATCAGGACCAAAACATTACACCATAAAAACAGTTTCTTCCCCTCTGCAGTCAGTCTCCTTAACAAGGCCACGGACCCCCACTGACATTGACCCACCCCCAGTCACTACACTTTGCTATATATATATTTTGCACATTCTGTACTCAATCCATTCAGCCTCTTTCTTATGTTAAACAGCTATTTTGTATATATGTGTTTCTGTATTTCTTGTTGATTTCATATTAATGTTCAATATGGTTGTTTGTTTATGTATGCACCAACCACCAAGGCAAATTCGTGGTAAGTACTTACTTGGCAATAAACCTTTTTCTGATTCTGATATCTGACAACCCGCAATAGAGCACAGAAGTTAAGGCACATGAATAAACTGTTGTATGTCAAGAAATAGTTACAGCACATAACCATGTTTAGAATCACATTTCAACAAGCAGGACACATGTAACTTACTCTACCTATGGGGTCCATGTGGCAAAATGTACATGGTGCATGTATAACCAAATCACTTCAAACAGGGATTTAATAGAGGCCCACAGCTGTTAGCATTAAAATGAATACATTTCATTAGTGATCATTAACTGTTTAAGTGCAGCAGACTTTCAGTATTGTTGTAAGAGGGTACGTTATGTGTCGTGGAATGTATGTATGATTATTTTAGATGACCATAATGGATAAATAAGTGTTAAGCCACCTGTTTAGAAATAAATGTGATGAATATGTTCAAAGAGGCAGTCCTGAGTTAGCATGTGTACCAGCAGAAACACGTTTTATCGTCTTTCTGCCCTCCAATCCAGAGTCGAGGGCAGCGGGGCAAGAAATAAACAGATTTGAAAAAGCAATCAACAGCCCCCCCCCCACCCTCCCCAAAACCCCCCAAGCTGATTTGCATCTGATCCCCAGATCATGTTTTATTTATCAGTAATCACAACCAATCAGGGAAGAAATTAATCAATGAAGGCGCAAGGTAGGAGTGATATCCGCCATCTGGGGGTCGCGCTGATCCCTCCACCCCCTGGCAGGCACACACACACACACACACACACACACACACACAAACACATCCAAGGTCCAACACACACATACGTACAGTATGCACATACACACACTGGCAGGGAGCAGCAAATACATACATGCGGTGAGAATAACACACTCACACGTGTGGACACAGATATGGCTCAACAACGATGAGAACCAACATTATGCGCGCACACACACACACACACACACACACACACACACACACACACACACACACAAACACACACACACACACACTAAAGTCCCCTTTCCGCTGGCTTGTCATAGGCCCATATTTAGGTGACTGATATTTTTCTCTCCCCCTACCAATGAGCTCCAAGCAAGTCCATATGGCCCGGATCAAAGGTGTTGCTGGGTGCATGCTTCTGCTTTATTGCCAGCCGCTGCTGTTAATTAGGAAACAAGATCACAGGCAGTATTAAAATCCAATTAAATTGATATGAACAGATTGCCAAGTGATGTTCGCTAATGTATAATTGAGCACCATGCAAATTTCTCTGGCTGCCTTTTGTTTTGCCGTGTCTCTGCCTCTATCTCACCGGCCCACAATGAGCAACCAAGCTTGAAACTTTTCCCCTTTCTGTCGTCACCGACTGAGAGATAAACAAGTTAATGTACTGAGATGGGGGTATGGCTTTCATCAGTTAAAGTGATATCCTTCCCATTATACACCAGGGGGGCTGTGGAGGCTTTGCCTCTTTCAGAGGGCGTCAATCTGGCCTGTCTTGACATGTACATTTGAAAAAGGTGTGTGTTGTCATAGCTACCTCAACTAGTTACTTTGTACTGGAATAAGCTAAATTATCTAAAGACTGTTGTAAAAAATTGTAAACTTAGTAAAATGGCTGCCAACCTGGGGTAGGGAACCTGACAAGGGGTTGCAAGAAAAATAGGATGGGTCACGGGATAGTGCAGTGCATACTGATTGTAAAAAGAAAGCAAGTGCTGGACATTGACATTTCTCCGCTGAACAACACAACCTTTGTGTGTCTTTCAAGTGTTGCCACTGGCCACACTTCTCCTGTCCAGAGTCCAACCTTCTGACTCGCCCCCTCCCCTTGATCACAAACAATAATGACTGCTTCTGGATGACAGAGCCTGGCAGATGTGCATCAATACACCCTAACCCTAACATTACCTAGTTTGTTCATTCAGTGGCAGCTGACAATAACTTTTCATACATTAGCTGTTATTTAAAATACAGAGTAGCTGGAATATTTATTTAAAACTGGATGGAGCATTTTGTTGTGTTTGTAATAAAATTTGGCAGATGCTTGATTTTTCTTATTGGATTGTTTTGTTTCCTATATGTTAGGCGGCTGTGGCTCAGTTGGTAGAGCAGTCGTCTACCAATCGGAAGGTTGGTGGTCGAACCTGGCCCTGCAGTTCCATGTCTGAACCCTGAATTGCTCTAGATGCTGCGCCATCGGTGTGTGAATGTTTATCTGATGAGCAGATGTCACCTTACATGGCAGCCTCGGGCACTAGTGTGTGAATGTGTGTATACATGTGTGTGTGAATGGTGCCTATACTATGTAAAAGTGCTTTAAGTAGTCGTTCAGACAAGGAAAAACGCTAAATAAATACTCTATTTACATATGAAGGAAGCAAAATGAAATGATAATAATTAAAAAAAGACATATCAAACTTATTTATCAATCACACACACTCTCGGGATCTCCCAGTCGGAGCTGGTTAATGTGGCCCGGGAAAGGGAAGTTTGGGGTCCCCTGCTGGAGCAGCTACCCCCGCGACCCGACCCCGGATAAGCGGATGAAGATGGATGGATGGATGGATGGACACACTCTGTTGTTGACTTTCACCCGGTCACTTTTTTAAATTAACCAACTTTTTTACGTACCTAGGTCCATGAGGTAGTTCCCTTTGTGACGTAGTTACATTCGTGACTCAACGCAGTAACATCCATTACAACACACACACACACACACACACACACACACACACATACAGGACTTTCACCCAAGAGAGAGAGGGGTTTGTTTCTCGTGTGACGCCAAAAGTCAACTGTCAACTTTTTTAAATTAACCAACTTTGTTTCAGAGCCAAGTCTGTGATGTAGTTATGATCGTGACATAGTTGAGTCCGTGACTCAACACAGTTACGTCTGTGACATAGTTACATCCATGAATAATTTTAAGCCAATCCCTGATCTTTTCATAACCCTAACCTTAAGCATTTGTGTTGGGTACACTTAACTAGTTCCATGTTAACTACGTGTTTAAAACTGCGACCGTTACGTTAAATACAATGGACAAGTGATTAAAACTGGTCACGTGTTACCATCATGGTTTAAAACTGCCACCATGGGGCCCTTTCACAACGTGAAATAGAACGTTCATATATGTTGTTTTGGAAGTCATTGGCAATCAACCTAGTGTCGTTTAGGTATTTGGACGTGTTGTGTGGAGAGATATTAGAGTGATGGGACTTCAACATTGTCGGCGCTCCATGCAGTTTGGTGCCTTGCTCAAGAGCACCTCAGAAGTGCCCAGAAGAGGAACTGGCACCTCTCCAGCTCCCAGTCCTCACTCGGTATGGTGGTCTGTGCTGGACTTGAACCGATTTCAAAGCCGAATCCCTACAGACTGAGCTACTGACCTCAGACTTATTCAAAGATTTCAGGGCCAAACCCTAGATCTCAACTGACCCTACAACCACCCCTTGAGTGCACACGAATAATTGTAGGCCTCTAAAAATTGTGTAAATGTGCTAACGATGACGAGGTGTTGCAAGGAGAAAGTGTTTACTATAAGCTAAAAATGTCAGGACACTGCCCAAAGGTTAATTCAAAATTATAACTATTAAAGTGATTATGATAAATCAATCCAAATGCAAATTAATGAAAAATTAAACTTGAAAAAGACTGTTTCCCACCAGTTTTACCAGCTGTATAATATGTTTATTGTAATGATATGTTTGGGGTCCCAGAGACCCCAGGCCCTCTTTGCATCTCAACAATATGTTTTATCACCTCAATACTTTTACTTTTCCTGTTATTATTTTAGAATTAGAATTACTTGTAATCATGATTTTGAACTGATTCAGAAGTCTGTGATAGAAAATGTGTGTCTCTAAGAACCCATTTATATACAGATGTGTTCAAAATAATAGCAGTCCAACATCACTTACCTCATAAATCAAATTTCTTGGTAGAAGTGATATTTCTACATGGCAAATAATTTACTACTAAGTGTTGTAGAGTCATAGAAAACCAACAGACCCAACAGTCATGACATTCATGCTGCTCATTCTGTGTAATTGAATCAGTAATTGAAAGGGGCATGTTCAAAATAATAGCAGTGTTGTGTTCAATTGGTGAGGTGATTGATTCTGTGAAGAAACAGGTGTCCGTTATGGCCCATTTTTAAGGAAGGAAGGAAGCAAATGTTGTGCATGCTGGTTATAGTGCATTTCACACTGAAATACTCAGCAAAATGGGTCGTTCCAGACATTGCTGTGAGGAACAGCGGACTTTGATTAAAAAGTTGATTGGAGAGGGGAAAACATATAAAGAAGTGCAGAAAATGATAGGCTGCTCAGCCAAAATGGTTTCAAATGCCTTGAAATGGCATCCAAAGCCTGAACGACGTGGGGAAAAAACGGTCAACTACCATTCGAATGGATCGAAGAATAGACAAAATGGCAAAGGATCAACCAATGATCAGCTCCAGGAAAATCAAAGAAGACTTAAAGTTACCTGTGAGTACTGTTACGATCAGAAGAAGGCTATGTGAAGCAAAGCTATCAGCTAGAAGCCCCCGCAAAGTCCCATTGCTGAAAAAAAGACATGTACTGAATAGGTTGAAATTTGCCAAAGGACACATTGACTGGCCAAAGGAGAAATGGTGCAACATTCTGTGGACTGATGACAGCAAAATTGTTCTTTTTGGGTCTAGGGGCCGCAGACAGTTTGTCCGACGACCCCCATGCACTGAATTTAAGCCACAGTACACTGTGAAGACAGTGAAGCATGGTGGTGCAAAAGTCATGTTATGGGGATGTTTCTCATACTGTGGTGTTGGGCCTGTTTATCCAATACCAGGGATCATGGATCAGTTTCAATACATCAAAATACTTGAAGAGGTCATGTTGCCTTATGCTGAAGAGGAAATGCCTTTGAAATTGGTCTTTCAACAAGACAATGACCCAAAACACACCAGTAAGCGAGCAAAGTCTTGGTTCCAGATGAACAAGATTGATGTTATGGAGTGGCCAGCCCAATCCCCAGACCTCAATCCCATAGAAAACTTGTGGGGTGACATCAACAATGCTGTCTCTGAGGCAAAACCCAGTAATGCAGAGGAATTGTGGAATGTAGTTCAATGGTCCTGGGCTGGAATACCTGTTCACAGGTGCCAGAAGTTGGTTGACTCCATGCAACACAGATGTGAATCAGTTCTCAGAAATAATGGTTATGCAACTACATATTAGTGCAGTGATTCAAAGTAAAGCAAACCCTTGAGACATCTTTCAGTTCATACAGTAAATGTTTGATTTTGTAAAGAAAAATGCAAATACTGCTATTTTTTTGAACAGCCTAATATTCCTTTTTCTTCACTTTCTGTAAAGGTAGAACACAAACGTGATCAATTTTGGTCATGTTTTGATTTGGAATTGAATGTACAGTGTTCCCAATGCATTGACATTATGGAATTAAAAGCTATTCTAAGGATATTAAGCTATTATTCTGAACACAACTGTATATTTAATCAATTAGATAAAATAAATTTTCATATGCATATCTGTAATTATTTTTTGACAGCACTAGCTCTCTAACTAACACTAAACTACTTTTCTTTGTCTGTGAATTACTTTTTGCTAAATTAATGATATTTTTTGTTTTATGTGTAGCGCATTTAACATTAATGTGAACTATGTCCTTATTCTGTGTCATTCTGTATTTTATCACTTTCATCAATCATGCAATAATATTAGATAAGATAAGATAATATATAGTTATAAGGTCAGAAAACAATTCAAATATATCTAAATATTTTACGCTTAGCAGTGAGATCAAACAATAGAGAAGCTATTAAACACATGGATTAAGTTCAGGTCTGATGCCAAGCAGTCATGAATACAAAACAGAACTTAAATGACAGGTAGGGTAGGTGTAATATAGTGCCCAGCAGAGCTTCTAATGAAGCAGAGGACTGACACGTAGCACACAAAGAAAGCTCCAGCACTACAGAGAAGAAAGTGAATTTCTTCAAGAACGTCTAACTTTAACACTGATCTCGTCAACCTTCTTTAACATGGCAGGTCAGCCAGGTTATGGGATTGGACACATTAGGGATTAAGGATTATAAAGGGGATTATAAAGCGCCCCGTCCCAGGATTTGCTATTGGACATTTTCATACATGGAGATGTGACTGGTCAGACTGGTTAAGAAGGGATGGATTTTTTTTTAAGCCAGTCCAGTGGTGGGCTGGCAGGTTTTAACAACGAGGCTTAGTCCTGCTGGAATGATGAATGACATGAATGATGATCAGGTTGTCAGACTGGGTCCCCTGCTTCCTGAAAGACTTTTTTTCAGGGGATCATTTGAAATAATAGTTTTCAAAATTGGCTTTACTGTTCCTTGGCTTCACTGTTCCATGGGTCCTTAATGTAATCCATGGTATTTTGAGGAGGTTCTGGGGACCAGATTAATGATGATTTCAGAGACATCTAGGTATAATTATGCATGAGTCCTCAGGGAGGGACTTCAAAGAGTTTGAAATCCTTGTATGGGATCTTAATGGGTTTCTGAAGGTGTTTCAGGGATCTTCAACAGAGGTTCCGTGACCCCTATGGGGTCCTCAGCGTTAGTGCAGGGGGGGCTCCAAATTATTTAAAAAAATATATTGTTTTGAAAGTTTCTTTTTTCAAAAATTCAAATGTCTGAAAATATATATTAATATGAATCAAACATATTAATAGCAAAGGCAATGCCCCACCAACGCCAGTATCCTCCTTTTGCCCTAAATTTAAAAAATAAGTATTTTATTTTGTCCTTGTCGGTTCAACCAGTCATAAAAATGCACCATGGAAATAATATTTTTTACTACTATATAAAACATGGAGACACAACACACACACAACTTTTTGGCCAGACTGCATGAGTTTTCAACCAGAGCAGGTTCGGGGGGAGACCGTGGCTTGAGTAGGCTATTCTGTTTCATGTCTCTGTTTCCCCTGTCGCAAATTCAGCGCATCTAATGACAGAACTATAGTGTTCACCAGGCAATGATTAAACAATTGGAAAACTGCATTGGAGAAAGAAAGGGGATTCAGCGAGGTGAAGCTCTTCTCCTGGCGGGAGGATGAGCCGCTGAGGTCGGGAGTGGAGTTCTCAGCCTCCCGCTGAAGCTCCGACTGCAGGTCGAAGGTGCAGCGTAGCGGATCTGGGTCTGTACTCGGCGGGCTGCAGTACTGTCTGATATCAGTATTAAATTGAGAACGTTTCATAACCGGTTAAAAACGTCTCGTACATAGCAGTCCATTTCCGTGGTTTGGTACACTTGGTTTACACCTGATATGACCAGTATTGGTGTACACATTAACTGTACTGAGACAAACTTTTCAAGTGTGCTTAGGCACCGGTCACATTCACACTAATCAAACGAACTGGACTTGGCGTCAAGTGTACTCGGATCAGGGTCCAGGTCCCTGATGAAGCCCCTTACTGCACTATAACCTATGCCATTATATTTATTTTTATTTAGAAATTTCACCTGTTCCTTTTCCATTTTCCTTCACATAAATAAGATGTTTCCACCATAAAGTGGCGCATAAAAATATATCAGAATGCAGTAAATGAAGTGTGTGACGCTAAATAAATCCTGGGGGACAACCCCCCAGAACCCCCACTTAAAAGTTCCCACCAAAGGCACATTATCAGCCAAGAAAAAGCGTAAAGTAACATTAGTCGTTGATGCCCAACCATCCTCTCTTACTGCCCCCCCCCCCCATTCAAATCAGTCTACAACCGGGGCTGATGCAATATATAAAATATTCGCAGTAGGGGGGTCCCTACTCGGTTTGTATTTCAGCTAAGCGGTCTCTAAAAAACGTTGAAGACCACTGCACTAAGGCCAAAATAAATTGTTCCAAATTATTCTAGAAAAAGGGTCCCATGAGTCCTAAAAGCGTTCTAGAACTCACTGACGTACTTGTGGATGTGAAGATCATTCCACAAGACTTACCAGAATTCTTAAGGATGTTTAGGGACGTACAGGGTTCCTGAAATTGTTCCAGTAACCAATGAAGTTGGTCTTTTTTCAGTGGGAAGTTATTTCACTAAGGCTTCAAGAGGTCTCTGAAGGCTTTCCAGGAGTAGGGCCCTGCAAGTCTTGAAAGGGTTTTAGTACTTCCTGGTGGACCTGCAAGTGACAAGTCATTCTTGAGGCCCTTAGCTAGGGTTCTAGAGAGGGATTCAGGGAGCTATGGGTGTCCTTGTAGTGTTCAGTTACAGTTACCAGTAGTCCTTGAGGGTGGTTCCAGGGGAAATCAGGGTCTTCTATGGGATTCACTGTAATTTAATTTACTATGACCTGGCTCAGATCTCCTCAAAAACGCCTGTGTGGCCAGACATGTCTGTGTGAAGGTCCTTGACATACAAACCTGTTCTAGCAAACAAACCCAGTGATTAGAGAGTCAGGGAGGTCTGCATCACCCATTCTGAGTCTTGCCAATTAAAACCCCATATTTTCAGCGATAAAATACCACTTGCTCTAACAGCTGAATGAGCCTAATCACATATATTGTCGACCTATCATCTCACGTACAAAACCAGAAATTAAAAGCTTGGATGTAAATGAAAAACAACAAGATGCCACCATCGCCAAAGTCTCGGCTGCTGGCCAAGTCAAAACCTACCGGTAATGTCAGGATAAAGTCAGGCCAAGCATGGAATGAAGAGAAAGAGAGGGATGAAGAGAGAGGGAGGGATAAAGAGATGGATGAGGAGAAGTGGGTGCAGCTGGTGCCCTTTGTCTCTCCAGTGCTTGGTCCTCGGAGATTCAGATCCACTGGGAGGGCAGAGAAAGCCCCAGTAATGACATGCTAATGTGACTGTCAGGAAAGAAAAGTAGAGAGATCGGAAATTGCGCCAATTCTCTGCCGTAAATGGGCAACATTGCAAAAAGGAGGGGAAATACTCCCCGTCCTTTTTATATGAAAAGTGATAAAAGCCACGATAAATCCCAATAAAAAGGGATTTGGAGATATGAGGCAAGCAGATAAGAGCGAAATGGTAGAGTAGGGATGCATGTGGGGGAGGACGGATAAAGGTGTAATTTTGGTAGGAAAGAATGGAAGCGTACAAGGCCTGCTGGGAAATCTGCATGTGGAGTTGGATGGTTTTTGGCTTTGCATTCCAGTTTGATGACTACCTGTTTTGAACTCCCTTATAAAGTAGACCAAAATGAAAGGTGAACAGAGTGACTATTGCCTCTGCACGTCTGATAGTCCAGCAAAAACGAATTCCACCACAGACTGAAGGTGCTAAATCTATATGTATTTTCAGTATATTTTTTGCTTAAAATAATGTGGGACGTTGCTACATGTGGCCTTTTTTAACATCCCATCAGCAGTAGATCACCATATTATTTACGATACAGAGTCTATTATCTATTAATGAAAGAGACAATCCCAAACAACACCCAGTTTTATTGGTGGCCTGGGCTGAGCTGATCTCCCAGAGCAAAAAGAGGCAAAACTTATGACATTAAATCAATGGCAGAAAGTGAACAGTCTAACTTCTGTTTACATTGATGTGACAGCACTAGGTCTCTCTTTTGTTTTTACCAATGTACCATTTTGACTTTGATATGATTATACATTACATACGTCTGCTTCTGCTTAACCGATCATTATGCCTTAATGATTTTATTTATTTCAACTTCCCTTTGCAATACTAAGTGCCTTGCGTTATGTTCTTGCAATGTGTACATTTTGATATATATGTATAACATGTTGTACTTCTACTAACTAGAGCAATCTTAATACACTGAGTGAAAGTAGGAGGGTAGGGTATGTATGTTGTGAGGTGGTCTTTGTTTTAGTTTTTTCTTTTAGTTTTTACATTGTTAAATTCAATAAAAAGAACTGTGAAAGAAAAACAAAGAAACATTACATATGTTGAACGTTTAATTATGGTTGTACATTGTCCATGTAGGCCTATTGTTTAACTGTGATGAATATTTAAAATATATATATACAGTATATAATATTGTTATATAATATTGTTATATAATAATACATTTGATTTAAAAGCACCTTTCAAGTAACCTAAGGACACTTTACAAACCAGATAGACAATCAATACATAAAAGATAATAACATGAGACAACAATGAGATATATACAAATAAAAGAATACATCCAAAATAAACACATTACACAGTACAGTGCAGAGGTAAATTGCATCAAAGTGGTCACATCAACAATGTGTGCCAGGTAGAAGGAAAGTGCAACACACAACAAACAGGCAAAACCTGTTTGTGAATTTTGTAATTGAGTTTCATTCAGAAGTTTTAGTGTTTGTCCTTAACTCTGTCACGAGTCACGTTCATGTTATCTCGTAACCAGGTATCATATTGAACAGCTAGCAACATCCAAGGTAGCAGTGTAGGCTTTTGGCGTCTTCACTCTCTTACTCACTCTTAATAAGAAAACAATAGCTCATAGAGGCATGAAGCAACTCTGTGTAAAGACCCCAGTGTAAAAGGCACTGGGTGCATGATAGTAGATATGGGATTGAATGAAAAATTTGAACTACTATCATAGCCTTCTGCTGAACTAAGACTCACTTCGCTAAATGTTTGACTATATTAAAACTAAAGTCTGATTCAGAATCTTCTGTCACGTCAAGAGCTGCTTAGGTCAGAATAGACAGCCCTTTTGATTGAAATCCAATCAAGACCGTTGTTTTGGTGGACGCATGCAAAACTAAATATACTATATATAGTCTTCAACACTTAACATGCAGCAGTGCAATAGTTCGGCAGTCTGATACTGACATATGAGATTTGGCAACTAAGCCCCAGATTATATAAATTTGTTTCAAAAATAGTTTTTCCTCTTCTTAGTATTTGTTTTTGCCAATTATTGAGATCCAAATTTGATGACAAATTTTGCCGTGCACCTTTGAGTATCAGATCCTCCACAATGAGTAAAAAAGGGCATGAACTATTAAGCACCTGTACTGCATCACCAATCACTATTAGCGTTGGATAGCATCTAGCTCTTTTCCAGTTTTCTACTGACATTAGTAAAAGGCACTTTGGGCCATTGAATGCAAAATGAATGTAATTTAACCTTAATGAAGGATGAAATGAACTTTAACAAACATTCTCAATGCCAGTGATTCATTTCGATCACTCACCACCTGTTTTTATTACTCCCAGAATGTCTTTATTTTGGTTGTTGCTCTGGTGAACGTTGACTTCAAGCAGCGTAACTAAGAGACACTCTTGTGATTGATATTGACAATGAATTTTGCCAATTCCGATGACTCCAACTCTCCTTGTCTCACAAACAGCAGCCAACTCGCCCTCCTTCCCATCCATCTATCCCTTCCCACTGGAGCCACTACTGAGTCCCAAGAGGAGGACGTGAACCAAGGCCCTCCTCCTCCTGGATGCACTGCAGAGCTTCTTAAAGAGCTTCTACTATACTAATTTTCAGCGTTATATTTGCACTCTTGGGTTCTACTAGAATAGGTTTACATGCTTTGATGTTCAAATAACATGTTTCTCATACTTCACATTGCTGCAGCTCCTTCACCTGAAACACTCTGTCTGAGCTCTTGGCCCGCCTTCCTGAAAAGCCCAGTCTGCTCTGATTGGTCAGCTGGCCCACTCTGTTGTGATTGATCAACCAAATTCAAACAAGCCACTGGGAAGGCTGCGCTTGCTCAGGCAGCACCTATGGGCAGCACATTTGAAAAACTGGGCTTGCATTCTCAATGAATAACATCATTAATGGAGGAATTTCAGACAGGAATGTGGGCGAGACGTTTTCAGGCAGTTGAGAAAAAGTGCTGTCTGTGTAGAGAGAAAGCTCCATTTGGAGTGAAATGTGCTTTTTATTCTTTACATACACAAACAACTATATAACACTCGAAAAGATGGGAAAAATCCAAAAAAGCTTAATAGGAGCTCTTTAACACACCAGGACATTTGTCCACCCTGGAAACCTCTGGAACCAGCTCACACACACATGCACACACTGATTTTCCCATCACACACCCAGACACTAAAGACTTGGCAGCAAGCAGCAGAGGCCTTGGCACAGTTCACCTTAATGAGTGGCAGATTCGAGCCCCCTGCCACTGCTGGGTGGCCGAGAGAGAGAGAGAGAGAGAGAGAGAGAGAGAGAGAGAGAGAGAGAGAGAGAGAGAGAGAGAGAGAGAGACTTTATCGAGCAGGGTGGATTGTGGAATTGGCATATGCTGTGTGTTTCTGCGAGGCCTTGGCTGGCCGGCTGACGACTGAGCACTCAGGGCCTCCCTGAAGAGATGCAGAACAGAGAGAAAAAGAGAAATGAAAAAAACATAACCACAATGGGGTTTTTGCCCTTTGTATGGGCAATTAATTAAAATCCATTAATTTTCTCCTTTCATTCATTCTGTTTCTCTGTCTCTGTTCTGCTTAACCAAAGCTTGTGAAAGCTGGCCACAGAGAGAGGCGAGTGTGGCCAAACTGGAGCTGTCCCATCCAAACCGCAGCCAGCTGACAGCCTTTAAGGAGCTGCTGAATGGAAGAGGAAGAAAAATAATGTCTGCTCTGCATTAGAGAGCACAGAGACAACTGATGGTCTCTATAGGCCCACTGCAGCACCAATACACTGAAGCTGGCTAGCCTGTTAAAAATCTATTCAGCCAGTAATTGCCCTTCACAAGATAAATAATCAACAAATATATTCACATGTTGTCTTGTCATCATTATATTATTTTGAGTAACACAGCTAGTCTATCAAATAGGAATGGGTTTATGTACAAAAAAACGATTATTTCAGTTGAGTAGTAGCAAATATTAATGTCCAGGCGTTTGTCTTTGGCTTCCTAAAGAACTCTTTTCAAAAACAATTCACATTAGAACAGCTTGTTCTGATATGCCCCCTCTATGGTCATGGTTAAAAGAAACCAACATTGAGTGGTGGTATAGGATGTGAACTGCAATCATAGCCAAACGTACCCTTCAGACGTATTCCCAACCATTGAACCCTGAACACTCTCCTGAAGGCTCAGTCACACCTGCATTTAAAAATATGTATTTGTCTCAATATATCTACCCATCAAAAACAAACTGCTGGCTGATACAGCTTATTTGTACTAAGAATGAGTAGTTTAACTTCACAACAACATCGTTGCATGAGCAGTACACAAAGTGCAATCAACCAACCACGCTCACTCACAGCTTGTCACAGCGAAGCTACTTAATGTGGCTCTGTGATTGGTTGCAACATTTGTCAGGCTACCTGTATTACAGCCCATTCCAAACCATGGATCAGCTAGCTAGGCAGGCTACAGTAACGTTAGTTCCACAATGAATGAAACAATCAGAAGTGGGTGCGGTAAATGAAATAGAAAACCAAAAAAGACGAGAGGAGAGGCTCAATATTAAGAAGTGTGTAGTCTCGCTTTGCCAAACCTTCCTCTACAGCGCTGCGGAGGAGGGTCTGGCTAGTCCACACAGCATTCTGGGGTGGGAGAAAAACGTGCTCTGGTTTATTGGCATTTCTTGAAACCAATCACAATCATCATGGGCGGCGCTAAGCACCAGGCAAAGCCACGGTGCCGCTGCAAAATAGCCTCGGCGAGGAACTTGTTTTGGTGGAACGTGTATGTTCAAAAGTAGTTTTAATCGTGCAACAGAAAACTCCGATTGGACAGATAGTCTAGCTAGCTGTCTGGATTTACCCTGCAGAGATCTGAGGAGCAGTTAACCATAATCCACCAAAGTTTAGAATTACAACACGAAGAAAAAGGAAGGTAACGGATATCCGGCTAAAAAGAGTGAAATCCAGCAGAATTTCGGCAACGGAGCAATCCCGGAAGTGGAACGCGTGGATATAGACCAATGGCAAATATGGCAAAAAAAAATGTGCAGTTTCCCAGACTTTATTTGTTTTGTTTAAAAGCTGGTGTGACTGCGCCTTTATTTCTGGAAGAAAATGTAATCAATTCCAGTAAGCACTGTACCAAATAAAAATGTATATACTGTACAGTACATTATGCAAACATTCTGGTTTGGTTTAAGTTTTAGTCCTGCTGTTGGAAACGTTGCTGCCGGTTGTTTAGACTCTCCTGTTGTTCACTAGTGTTTTTTCTTGTGAATGCAAAGTGACCTGTTTGGTTGGGGAGGACCAGGGGCTTTCCGGTTTCATATGCAGATAGAAGTCACCTCTGAAGGCTTCCTCCTCTTCTTCCTCTCCAGGTCTCAGCTCTGAGGACGAGACAGTGAGGGAGGCTTCAAGGGGGACCTGTGTAGAGAATGCATGGACACATACACACACACACACACACACACGTCCATTATAATAACTCCCAAGAGCCTCAGAGTAAAGTCATACACTGTTTTCATTTAAGCCAGTGGTGGATGGTGGATGAAGCAGAAAGCCAACATGGGATTTGAATAATTCTGCATGATAGACAAGCACTGCATAACAAAAGGTACAGAAAAAAAGCACATGGATTACAAAAACAACATAAAACAAGGGAAGAAAATTGGCATTTCAGAGACATGACCTTTTTACCACAGTTTTAGAGACCCGAGCAGAATACATGTTTAGGTAAATGAAAATTGCAATTGATAATGCTAAAGGCAATTGAATGCAACAGTAGATTGCATACTATTTTAGTTTTAGTGTTAACAGTACTCATTTGCCTCATCATGCATTCATTCACCCATGCATTTTTTTAAAGATATTTTTTAGGGCTTTTTTTCCCCTTATTAGAACAGCTTAAAGGACAATTCCGGCACAAAACGAACCTAGGGGTTATTAACAGATGTGTACCCACTCTGTCGCTCTCTGGGACACGTTTTCATGCTAATCGAATGAGTTTTTAGCTTGAAAGACGCTAGCGCGGACCGCCGATTAGCTTAGAACGCTAGTATTCGGGGCACAGGGAAAGTAAAAACAAATTGCTATTTATACCACTAAAAAGGCTCAAAATATCACCACACTTCAATGGTAGCATAATGAGGGTCCCTAAATGTTAACCGAAACATTTCAAGTACAGCCCTGTTTATCAGAGAGGGGAAATCTTCAGACTGTACAAAACACTGCATCCCTTGGGCATCGCGACACAACAGTTCCCACTCCTGGCAACACAGACACTCCTGTTGGGTGGCCATAGCTTCACAATGTCCGCAGGTACACCACCAGTTTCCCGAAGTACGAGGCTGTGTTGCGGCATTGACTACCGGTAGCTCTCTCTCTCGTAGCCCTTTCACGGAGCTCCCGCATCTTATCTTTTCAATAAACTGTCTGTACACTTACAATGTTCTCAATGCTTTGGTTAACATTTAGGGACCCTCATTATGCTACCGTTGAAGTTTGGTGATATTTTGAGCCTTTTTAGTAGTATAAATAGCGATTTGTTTTTACATTCCCTGTGCCCGAATACTAGCGTTCTAAGCTAATCAGCGGTCCGCGCTAGCTTGTTTCAAGCTAAAAACTCATTCGATTAGCATGAAAACATGTCCCAGAGAGCGACAGAGTGGGTACACATCTGTTAATAACCCCTAGGTTCATTTTGAACCGGAATTGTCCTTTAAGAGAAACATGAAATGGGGGAGAGAGAGGGGGAAAAGGGCCTCAGGTCGGAATCGAACCCGGGCTGCGGGCAAAGACTGAGCCTACAGCTATAGGCCACCCCCATTCACTCATACATGTGCTCCTTTTTAAAATATTGGCCATTTATTTCTTTTCATTGATTCACTCATCCATCCACACATGCATTCATTTGTTCATTCATCTTCATTCACCCATTCATTTGTTCCTTGTTTTAATGTTTCTTCATTCATTTTCAATCTTTTTTTTAAAATACAATAAGGGATCTTTAATTCATTCCCTCATCCTAACAGCCGTTTCTTTATTTTATTTTATCTTTATTTATTAATTCATCATACATCATATCATACATTCATTCATTCCTTTAGTGTAATATGTAGATCAAATTTATTTCATTCTTCCTATCTAAAAAAAAATCACTAATTTATTAATTCCGTCTTATGGTGGTTCCACTGTGCACATATCCATGTTGTATCCTGTTTATAGTAATATTTTCAACAACAATGAATTCTTTCATTAACTTATTAATGTTGTTTACCTTGTTTAATATGCCTCATTCATTTGTTTTTATTATTTTGTTAAATAAATTAATAGAGGTAGGGCAGGGACCCCCAACTACATACATTGTATAACATTTAATTGCATATTAAACTGGATGAAAATTGATATGTACATATTTATACATCAAGTTTTATTTATACTCTTACATATAAGCCTATCATCAATATTGTGTAAATTAAATGTTCTTTTTTGCAAAAAGGCTTTGTAACAATGTGTTACATTAATGGAAATGTATATTTTCAGACATATTTAAATTTTTTTGGGGAAAAAAACATGATGACACAATCAGGCGGGCCCCCTGCAGCTACTCGGAGAACCCCTTAGGGGTCACGTACCCCCGGTTGAAGATCTCTGATGTAGACAATCATTAAATAAAAATCTTCCGAGACATTCATTCACTCATTCGTCTCATCATTCATTTTGAATATGTTCTTTAACTCATTTATCTTGTGATGTTTTGATCAATAAACAAAGAACTCCTTCCTTCATTTATTCATTCGTTCATTCTTTAAGCCATCTACCATTTTGTTTTTATTTCTCCCTCTGTTCATTTCCTTCAAACATTTCATGCATTCATTCACCCATCCATTCATGTTCCTTCTTTAATTTGTTATTTATTTTATTAATTTATTTATCCAAAAATACAACAACTCATTCATTGATGCATGCATACATTCACCCAACTACTTCATTTCATGAAAATGCATATTCCTTTTAATTATTCACCTATCCATTCTTTGTTGTTTTTAAATCAAAATGTGAACTTCTTTCTAAGTTCATCTCTTTCATTTAATTGATGTATCAATTTTCCATCAGTTCCTTTCATCATTCAATTTTTATTCATTCATTTCCCATTCCATGGTGACTATCCCAGCATGCACTGAGCCGCCGCACACTGTGTTTGTGTGTGTGTGTGTGTGTGTGTGTGTGTTTGTGTGTGTGTGTGTGTGTGTGTGTGTGTGTGTGTGTGTGTATGTGTAAGAATGTAAAGGGTTAGTTTACAGTAATTGCAACTTCTGTGTTCAATGTTCCCCAACTCTGTTTCATCTCCATCTCATGACTCCCACAGTGTCCAACGGCTCTGCTGTTCAATTATCATGTATTACAGTAACTCATCTTTGTTGGTTCCCTCACACCAAGTACTACTGCAGTAATGGGGACATTATGCAGAAAAAAAGGAAGACATTGTGTATTGTTACAACTATTCAAATGTGGATATTAAAATGTGAGTTCATTACAACTCCATTTCAGCAGATCACAAGACGCAGCATTGTATAGAAATGGATATCAACAAAGGGTAATCACATTTTGAAAAGTGAAATATTACCACCTATTAAACAGTAATCTCATCAAGTGCCGATGTGTCAGAGATTACAATAGCAGAATGTAAGGCTTCCAATGACTGTAATTAAGGTTGACCCATTCACTTACAAATAAAGACTATAAACCCATTATTATGTGGAGAATTAGAGGAAATTCTCTTTTCAAAAATGGCTCAAGAATTGAAGTGTGATTACCCTTTTTTTCCCTCTTTTACTTGGTTCTTTTTTAAATCAAAGCAGAGGGCTAATCTGTGTGCAGCCACAGACAGACAGAATAGCAATGGTGCCCTGGAGAAATGTGTTAAATAAGTGGACAAGGCAGGAGGATTGTGAGGTGACTGTGTGTGTGTGTGTGTGTGTGTGTGTGTGTGTGTGTGTGTGTGTGTGTGTGTGTGTGCGCGTGTGCGCGTGTGTGGGTGTGTAAGAGCAGGGAACCCAAAAGAATGCCATTTTCTTTTCTTTGCAACACCAAGTCTAATAGAAAAGCGGGGAATCTGATGGAGTTTCTTTAATCACAAAGGAAAGGATTTGGCGTCTGCTTCCTTCTGCTAATTTATTCATTCAAAAGTCTTAATATCTGTGCAGCGGGCGAAGGATCACACAACACATGCTAAGCATTTTCCCTGCCACTCAATATGTTTTTTTCTTTCTTTTTTTGGCTTCATTAAAAAGGGTTAGAGATTAGATTCTTTTTTCTTCTTTTTTTCATGAAAGCTTCGCAAATGTCAATTTTCTATTAGCACGACAGTCAAAATGTGCAATGTGAGTTCAGTAAGGCAGTAACGTTGTGTGGGTGGGCGATGGGGGGTACATAGATAGTATGTGATCTATTCACTTGACAGTTCAAACAAGCCTAAATGTTCATCACAACACACTTGGCTTCTTCGTCTATTCACTGACTATAGTTAAAAAGTCATTATACACATTGCGCATACGTCACCAAATTTCAAATTGTTGAGCAGTGACAGTATTCAAAATTTACAGATCATTTATTAATAAATTTTTTTATATATGTATTCAGATAAACTCATATTCCTTCTTAAACAACTACACCGTTTGTTTTTTAACCACATGTTTCCATGTTGCAGACTTTTTTTGTTGTTGATCCCAGCTGTTTTTCTTCTGCTGGTCTGCAAAAGTATTTTAGATTCTGTCAAATCATTTGATTTACTCATGGTCCTGAGGTGTGTACTGAGTACACACCGCAGGACTAGAGTACACACCGCAGTTAATTGCATTTAACATACTACATTTATACACCAAAACCTACAGTAGGCCTAGCTAGGCTACGTGCAGAATATTTTATGTTATTTCAGAAGTGAAAGAATGGCTTTTGTTGTGAATTTGCTTTACCCTGAGCTCGAGGAGAGACTTCACTCGCTCGTCTGAATCAGATCCACTCATATAGCCAGCTGATTTGCGCGAGAACTCATGAATCACCGACAACTCATGAATCACCCGACAACTCATGAATCCCCGACAACTCACGAGCCCTCGTTGACTCGTGAGTTCCCGAGTGAATCCCATGGTCTGCGAGCTTCCGGCTCTGAGCCTGCAGCCGCTGCGACAAGGACTGAGCCTTTCTACATGGGGCGCACGCTCAACCAGGTGAGCTACCCAGGCGCCGCAGAATTAAAACATTTTAAAGTTCAATGAGCTCTCTGCTGTATGTTTAAAGATTAAGGCTATGGCAAACAAACTTTGGTGAAAGTATGTAACGTCAGGCAACTAAAACACTTTGTTAGGAAAAGATTGTGATTAGGGCTGTCAACGTTAACGTGGTAACGCATGCAATTAGTCATGTTACAGTCAGGTCCATAAATATTGGGACATCGACACAATTCTAATCTTTTTGGCTCTATACACCACCACAATGGAGTTGAAATGAAACGAACAAGATGTGCTTTAACTGCAGACTTTCAGCTTTAATTTGAGGGTATTTACATCCAAATCAGGTGAACGGTGTAGGAATTACAACAGTTTGTATATGTGCCTCCCACTTTCTAAGGGACCAAAAGTAATGGGACAATTGGCTGCTCAGCTGTTCCATGGCCAGGTGTGTGTTATTCCGTCATTATCCCATTTACAAGGAGCAGATAAAAGGTCCAGAGTTCATTTCAAGTGTGCTATTTGCATTTGGAATCTGTTGCTGTCAACTCTCAATATGAGATCCAAAGAGCTGTCACTATCAGTGAAGCAAGCCATCATTAGGCTGAAAAATCTAAACAAACCCATCAGAGAGATAGCAAAAAAACATTAGGTGTGGCCAAATCAAGAAAAACAAATTTAAGAAAACATTCTTAAAAAGAAAGAACGCACCGGTGAGCTCAGCAAAACCAAAAGACCCGGAAGATCACGGGAAACAACTGTGGTGGATGACCGAAGAATACTTTCCCTGGTGAAGAAAACACCCTTCACAACAGTTGGCCAGATCAAGAACACTCTCCAGGAGGTAGGTGTATATGTGTCAAAGTCAACAATCAAGAGAAGACTTCACCAGAGTGAATACAGAGGGTTCACTACAAGATGTAAACCATTGGTGAGCCTCAAAAACAGGAAGGCCAGATTAGAGTTTGCCAAACAACAGCTAAAAAAGCCTTCACATTTCTGGAACAACATCCTATGGACAGATGAGACAAACTTGTACCAGAGTGATGAGAAGAGTATGGAGAAGGAAAGGAACTGCTCATGATCCAAAGCATACCACCTCATCAGTGAAGTATGGTGGTGGTAGTGTCATGGCGTGGGCATGTATGGCTGCCAATGGAACTGGTTATCTTGTATTTATTGATGATGTGACTGCTGACAAAAGCAGCAGGATGAATTCTGAAGTGTTTCGGGCAATATTATCTGCTCATATTCAGCCAAATGCTTCAGAACTCATTGGACGGCGCTTCACAGTGCAGATGGACAATGACCCGAAGCATACTGCGAAAGCAACCAAAGAGTTTTTTAAGGGAAAGAAGTGGAATGTTACGCAATGGCCAAGCCAATCACCTGACCTGAATCCGATTGAGCATGCATTTCACTTGCTGAAGACAAAACTGAAGGGAAAATGCCCCAAGAACAAGCAGGAACTGAAGACAGTTGCAGTAGAGGCCTGGCAGAGCATCACCAGGGATGAAACCCAGCGTCTGGTGATGTCTATGCGTTCCAGACTTCAGGCTGGAATTGATTGCAAAGGATTTGCAACCAAGTATTAAAAAGTGAAAGTTTGATTTATGATTGCTAATCTGTCCCATTATTTTTGGTCCCTTAAAAAGTGGGAGGCACATATACAAACTGTTGTAATTCCTACACCGTTCACCTGATTTGGATATAAATACCCTCAAATTAAAGCTGAAAGTCTGCAGTTAAAGCACATCTTGTTCGTTTCATTTCAACTCCATTGTGGTGGTGTATAGAGCCAAAAAGATTAGAATTGTGTCGATGTCCCAATATTTATGGACCTGACTGTATTATTTTTTTAACGCAAAGCAGTTGCAAGTTTGACCCCATCCTCTTCCCATTATCGCAGTGCAGATGGTTACGCTTTGTGTGATACGCGTGGCACAGCTTATGCCAGTAAACGACGACAGAGGAGACCGTGGCCGCTGTTATGTCTGAAAAATGTTCAGTATTGTGTACTGTTGGACTCTATTATGTTATGCACTGCGAGTGAGAAGTTACTGTGCCTTTAAGACTTACAGCAGTGTTTTATGGCAAGGGTCGTAAATGTAAGGTTGGCGGCAGTTCAGTAAACGCAACATGAACGGAGCTAAACGGTGGGGTTATTGAGTCCTACACAAACATAATATTTGGCGAACGAGGATGTCTGAACTCGTCTTACCACCACCGCCACCTTTCCTACCTGTTCCTGGTGATCCCGCTGTCCCCTGGGATCGCTGGCTGACGTCGTTTGAGGATTATTAGCATAATAGAAGCTAATGTTGCAAGAGGTTTGTGTGTGGCGCTGTTATAATTTTAGATTGAATTGTAGTAGGACTCAACTGATTTAATGATACTAGAGACTCGCGATTCGTGAATCAATTTAAAGACTTGGGTTAAAGATCCGAGTGAATCACGACTCAAACAGGTCTACACACCACAGGACCAGAATACACACCGCAGGTCTAGAGTATACACCGCAGGTCTAGGTACACACCGCAGGACTAGAGTACACACCGAAGGCTAGAGTACACACCGCAGGACTAGAGTACACACCGTAGGCTAGAGTACACACCGCAGGACTAGAGTACACACCGCAGGACTAGAGTATACACCGCAGGTCTAGGTACACACCGCAGGACTAGAGTACACACCGAAGGCTAGAGTACACACCGCAGGACTAGAGTACAATCCGCAGGTCTAGGTACACACCGCAGGACTAGAGTACACACCGCAGGACTAGAGTACAATCCGCAGGTCTAGGTACACACCGCAGGACTAGAGTACACACGGCAGGACCAGAGTACACACGGCAGGACCAGGTACACAGGCTGACAGGGTGAGTGACAGTTTGGCTGTACAGAGAGTGGACAGGGGGGCTAGGGAGAGTGGGCACAAGAGCTGTAGCAACTGTGGCTCCACTAAACATATAACCAGGGATCAGACATGTCCTGCCATGATACTGCTGCTGTCCACTGTACAGACCTCACAGCCTTCGTTCAACCTCTGCACATGCCATGTGGGCACAGCTCTCATTCCACTCCTCGTGGACACAGGAGCCAAAGTGTCAATCCTGAACAAATGCACTTATGACCGCTTTGTCAGTCACGTGCCTTTGGAAGCAGCGGCTAAACCCCTTTTAGGCTACGGCCATTTCCCCATCTCCACTCTGGGTGTGGCTCGCCTCCCCGTCAGATATGATCAACAATGTGCACCTTCCACCAAGTTCTGCATCACCCGGAAGGGAGCTAACATTATGGGCCTAGACCTTGATCTGGGTTTTACTGTGAGTGATGCTAGGGGCCTGCATGTCCTGCAAGTCGACGCCTCCTGGCCTGACCGCTACCCACAGCTGTTCAATGGGCTGGGCCGCATGACTGGATTTGTACACCAGCCTACTGTTGACCTGTCAGTCCACCCTGTTATCCAGCCCCTACGGCGCATTCCCCTGGCTCTCCGTGATGCTGTGGAAGCAGAGCTGTATCGCCTGGTGGAGGGGGACATCATAGAGCCCGTCGACGCCTCACCGTGGGTGTCTAACCTGGTGATAGCCAAGAGAAGGGGGGGCGGACTGCGACTCTGTGTCGACCTCACAGATGTAAACAAAGCCATCATCCCTGATAAGTACCCCCTACCTATGGCTGTGGAGCTCACTAGCTATTTCCACGGCTCCACTGTTTTCAGTAAGATGGACTTACGTAACGGCTACCTGCAGGTCCCTCTGGCACCTGCCAGCATGGACCTTACAGCGTTTGTCATGCACGTGGGGGTTTTCAGATTTAAATGCATGGCATTTGGACTCTCATCAGCCCCAAGCTGTTTTCAGAAGATAATGTCACTCATACTGGCAGGTATCCAGGGCGTCTCCATCTACCTGGATGACGTGGTGGTGCATGCCCCCTCCACCGCACTGCATGACGATCGCCTGGAGCAGGTTTTTCGGCATTTCGAACAGCATGGGGTCACACTGAACTCTGAGAAATGCGTGTTTGGGGTTGAGGAGGTTGAGTTCCTGGGCTTCAGGCTCTCGAAGGAGGGCATCGCCCCGATTATGTCCCACACTGAGGTCATTCTGTCCCTGCCAGACCCGCATTCACCATTCCAGCTGTCTTCCTTCCTGGGGATGGCCGCCTACTACCTCAGATTCATGCCACAACTAACCAGTTTGGAGTTTATGCCTGGGCAGGCCAACACGGTGGCCGACCTCTTGTCTAGAGCTGTGTCGGTAGCAAAAGAGACGGGCGGAGTGACATCAGACACAGAGAAACGGCCGAGGCTGGGTCCATATCCTGCACGGGCCCCTCAGTAGTCACTCTGGCGGAGCTGCAGCAGGCCTCAGCTGCTGATGAGGTCTTCACAACTCTCCGTGCCTCGTCCCAGGGACGGCTGGCCTGCCAAAGTGGACGACAGGCTGCTGCCCTTTTACCGCTTCCGCAACGAGCTCTCCTGCTGGGGGAGCGGTGTGCCTAGCCTGTGGCCACCGTGCGGTCGTTCCGGAGATTCTCAGGTCCAGAGTACTACACATGGCGCATGAGGGCACCTGGGGGGTGATCAGAGTGAAGCAGCGCTGCCGTGACACAGTGTGGTGGCCCCACATAGACTCTGATGTTGAGGAGCTGGTGCGTAACTGCGCCTGCTGCCTCCTGAGTGGGAAAACTGGTCAGCCTGCCACAGCCCCTCTCACCCCTACCCCTTGGCCATCTTCACCCTGGGAACATATTCAGGTCGACCTCTGTGGAGAACTTCATGGGGCACCTGCTCACGCTCGCTACCTGCTGGTTGTGCACGATCTTCATTCGAAGTGGCCAGAGGTTTTTCAGCTGAGCTCCATCACTGCACACTCAATCATTGACTGTCTGGACAACCTGTTTGGGCGCTGGGGCCTCCCCGGTGTCGTCACAACGGATAATGGGCCCCAATTTGCGTCGGCGGAGTTCACAGAGTTTCTCACGATGCGGTCCATAAAGCACATCAGGACGGCAGTGTATCACCCAGAGAGTAATGGGGGGGTGGAAAGACTGAATAAAACGCTCAAGAACGGAATCCAAGCCTGTCTGGAGGAAGGGAAAACCTTCAGCGACGCACTCAACTCTCCTGACCATCCGGGCATCCAAGCATTCCATCACAGGAGTGTCACCTGCATTGCTCATGATTGGGCACAAACTAAAGCAACCACTGGACTGCTTGAGAGCTGAGCCAGCTCCTGCACGTGGGAGCCCAGGGCTCCAAAAAGCAAGAGCTCAGGCTCGGATGAAAGAGAGGTTTGATACCACGCACAGAGTGCAGACCCCCTCACTTTCTGCAGGGGTTTGGGTCAGGATCAAACACCTCCACCGCCAAAATAAGCTACAGTCATACTGGTCAGAGCCCCTGCAGGTGACTAAGCAGTTGGGGCCGGCCACTTACAGACTGGAGAATGGGACTCGTTGGCACTCAAACCGCCTGCACAGAGTCGCAGCCCCCACAGTACCTGCATCACCTTTGTACCCAGCAGCGGCCCTAGGTTGGCAGCCCAGGCCAAGAGCTAACCGGGTGGGGGGTAATCCACCAGCACCGCCCGATGCAGCTTCACGGCCAGCACGCCCTCAGAGAATGAGGGTCCCGCCTGTCTGGCATGGGGACTATGTGACATGATGATAGTGACACTGGGGAATGTGGGCTGAATGTTATGTTTCAGTTTCCAGGGGGGTGGGGGGGGAAATGTTATGTCTGAAAAACATTCAGTATTGTGTCGTGTTGGACTCTGTTATGTTATGCACTGCGAGTGACAAGTTACTGTGCCTTTAAGGCTTACAGCAGTGTTTTAAGGGTCGTAAATGTAAGGTTGGCGGCAGTTCAGTAAACACAACATGAACGGAGCTACACGGTGGGGTTATTGAGTCCTTGAGTTGAGACTTCCAGATGGAAGTTTTGATAAAAACCAAAGTTGTGTGCACTTATTGCAGTGATGAACTGACCGAAGCGCAACAAGTTTGAAGTACCATCTTTGGACTAAACACATTTTTACATTTTTTGTTAGCAAAGATGCTGGTGCTGAGACAGGGTCAACTGCCATGTTTGTCAAACGGCACTGGCGGAGTGCAGCCAGAGCAAGTTTGTCAACAAAACAACAGCAAAGCTAACTAGTAGTCCAGGCAAAGTAGCGTTTTGCGACAGACTAATTGTAAAATAATTTTTTGCAGCTTAGATCATTTCTATAAGGTATCCAGAACAACATATTAAAAGTCCTAAGAAATCCTAGTTGAGGAAATATGTTAAATTCTCATCAATCGAGATGTGTGCCAATAAGGCCAGGCAACAATACACCCCAGTGGGGCTATTTATTTCCTTTACTCCTATCAAAATGAAACTTTACACAATGAAAGTACCCATGAAAAGTAACATTTTTTGAAAGTTTCTTTGAAAATTAAAGTTTCTTTGAAAATTAATTTGAATATGCAAATGAGCTATACACTAATCGAATATATGCCCAAAATACACCCAAATAGGCTTCATTTTTTCCTTTACTCCTACCACAATAAAACTTTACATAGTAAAAGTGTACATAAAAAGTAACGTTTTTTGTATTACAAGTTTCTTTTGAAATGAATTTGAATATGCACATGAGCTCCACACTTATTGAATATGTCCTAATTTGCATAGGCAGAAACATCATTCATATGTATGACAAATACATCGGCCCAATCTTCATCCAATCATCCTACTGCCAATAGGTGATGGCAATGCTGCTTTTAGACTGGCCTCTAACCTGAAAACTGCCTGGCTTGGTAGTACCTGCCAGGGGTATAATCCCTGCCAGTATAGTCTTCAGGCTCACGGAGGCACACAAGCCTTTTGTTCCGATTGGGTTTCTAGCCTAGATATTGCTGTTGCTAGCTTCTCATAACACTGCAAAGCTACTTTACAAACGGTGGAAGTCTGATGTGTGGCCTGCCTGGTCTGAAATACTTGCTAACTACAAAAAGAGAAGCAGTTTTGGTGTCTGGCAAAATTATTTTAAAGAGCTGGAATGTCTGGAAAGTGTGTCTATTTGGTTTTTCATCTGTCTTCTGTGTGAGAGTGAATCGTTTAGTTGGTAAGAATGACTTCTGCCTGTAATCTCGTAATCTTACTAACAATACCAATCATTTGTAAATCTACCAGCCCAAAATGTAATCTCACCATGTTACTAATGACTAAGATGGCTATTCTGACTTTCTTCTGATGTTATCTGTGGGGGAATGTCATTAGGTAAGGCTTGTTCGCAAATAAAAAGAATTTAGAAAGCAACTGGAGCCAAGATTGTGCAATCAATTCTTAAGGTCAATATAAGTCTTTTTGTGGCAAGTGACCCAGGTAAGTTTGGCAAGTGACTTCAAATTTATCGTGTTTATGCATAGGTTAACTTATTGAATGGACATGAATGTGTTAGTTATTTGGCCCCTGTTTTTTCGACTTTATGGCTTCTTGGCCACAAGTCAATCAGGCCTAGTGTTGAGCTCATTTGCATATTTAAAACAGATTTTTCCAAGAAACTTGTAAAACAAAAATGTTACTTTTCATGTATACTTTCACTGTGTGAGGTATGATTGTGATAGGAGTAAAGGAAATAAGCCCATTAGGGTGTATTTTGGGCATATTCGATTAGTATATTGCTCATTTGCATATTCAAATTCATTTTCAAAGAAACTTGTAATATAAAAATGTTTACTTTTCATGGATACTTTCATTGTATAAAGTTTTATTTTGATAGGAGTAAAGGAAAAAAATAGCCCCATTGGGGTGTATTGTTGTCTGGCCTTACTGGCACACATCTTGGATTGATGAGAAATAAACATATTTCCTCAACAAGGATTTCTTAGGACTTTTAGTATGTTGTTCTGGATACCTTATAGAAATGATGTATGCTGAAAAAAATTCTTTTACAATTAGTTCTATTTTTGGCTCCAAAATGAGTTACTTTGCCTGGACTATAGTGCAATCGCTAAATGGGTCGCTACAGACTGCAGGCCCAACAACATAGTTCAGGACTGGGGTCTTCAAGACATCACTCAGATCGCCACAGGTGACCCATCATAAAAGCTACCTTCGAGGGGAACTATTGTTACGAAAATACATGAATTCTACGACACTGAAAAAGCTACGAAAGTGAGGCAGAAGGTACCTTTATTGCACTTACTGGAGACCACTGGAAATGGTCGTCACAAGCAGGTGCACATGGTCAGCTGGCCCATATTGGCTACACCTGCCTCAACAGTGCCGTGTGAGAGACTAATGATGAGAGGCGATGTTTTTTAGCGGCAGCTTCTTCAGACAAATCCAAGCTTACGGGCGATGCACGTTATGCAAATCGACGTATTTTTGTAATCAATGACGTTGATTACGTCGATTAAAACATCCCAGCCCTAATTATCTTTAACCAAGAATGTAGTGACTGTTCCCTTCTCTTCACATTCATTATGGCACCATGGCATATTTTAAAATAGGCCTGCTTATAATTGCATTCATTTGAGTTGATGTTACTATGCAAAACCGGTAAGCAGGTAACAGGTAAGCTATTTGTGACAGACATTACTTTGTAACAGCTGTTTATTATTGCTATATATTAAGTATGAATGCCTCAACAAATTAAGATTGTTATTGAACACTTGTTTAATAAATGTAAATGGTTGAGAAAATAAAACTGAAGAATTAGTTTCTTCAAACCAGTTTGTTTTTGTTTTTCCACACCGCACGTTTAGATTAAAAAGTAAATCCTAGTATTTTAAAATTTGCGATTAATCGTGTTTGACTGTGATTAACTTGATTAAGTTTTGAATCTATTGACAGCACTAATTGTGATCGTGGTTTTTTAAAAGTAGAAAAGTAAATGTTATGACAGGACAAAAACTCCAGTGTTCTGAATGTACTGTAGGTCAGATACACTACATGCCCATCCAACACGCCAACCTCCACAATCTACACACTACTTCCTGCAATGGCACTAAACATTGATATTGGACTTTAGTTGTAAGCTGCAGAATCGTAGAATGAACATCACAGGACTACTGGGCTGTGAGAAACTATCTGGCTAACTAAAGTAAGCTAAATGTTGGATGCAAAACGAGGTGGAAAATCTGAGCACTGCATGCCACTTTGGCTCATGCTTTGATTTTTTTATCTGTAAAAACATGGTAGCTGGAGTTGAGAAATAGGAGATCAAGCCCTGTTTTACCCTCATATGTTCTGGGGGTTTATCAGAGCAGTAGGTTGTGTCGCCACCATGACCCTTTTTTGTATTAGTCGGATTTGTGTGGCTTTAACTCTTGGGCTTTTAGCTTTCCAAATAGAGATTTTGAAATGGTCCGCTGGCGTTGCGTGGCTAGTAGAACCTTGTACCTGGGCTTTATACTTAAGTTTATAAGTGTTTGCTCCATACACAAACACACAGAGAGATGTGGATAGGGTGGCCTCCAACACCCACCATCCTCACACACACACACACACACACACACACACACACACACACACTCTACCATCACCCATCCAGCAGTGAGAGAATGATTCATTCCAGACTGCTTTTATCTGACCTGAGCCAAGTGTTCTACACGCTGCGGTCAGGCCTGCCGAGCGCTTTCTCACTCAGAGATTTGTGTGTGTGTGTGTGTGTGTGTGCCCTCTGCCTTGTTCGCTGGCCCTTCTTACAACCTGTCTCAGAGATAAGAGCCGCTGCTTTTTCATTTCAGGAAACTCTCCCTCTGTTCTTCCACTCGGGAGCAGAGCACGGAGGACCGCGAAGCTTTCGACTTCATCCTGTCAATACGATGGGATAAGGAGTCCGACTGAAAGTTCATTAATTCCTGGGTAACCTATGCCTGTGTCGGGCTAATACCCCCCTCTGCTCTATTTGATGTTGCTGTTCCCAGGGTGAGCATTTTCAGCCATGCAGCTCACACCCCTCTTTCTGTCGTTCTGTCTGTTTCAGGCGGAGAACTGAAGTTGCTCTTGCATTTGCTGATTGGCATTAGGCTTTTAGTACATGCTTCACCATCACTGGCTCATTTATTAACATACAATATTCATACAGTAGTACGGAGCAGCCATTGTAAAACCTGACACTATTACATTACTGCCACAGCTCCCTCTGAACCCCACTCATGTGCTTTGGGTATTGTCGATTTAAATATGATCTCATGTCCAAGTTTGTTTGTTAAGGGAGATTAGCAAAACTCTCATTGCTGCTAAGATTCTTTGAGAGCTCCTTCAAGAAGCAAAGCCTTTTCTACCAAATATAACTGTGTAACCTTTTGCTATTAATGGTCAATTAATTCAATTCATTCTCTGACTGAAATTGTGTTGAAAATCTCCTCAATTGATCTCTTGCAATAACAGTGTTTCATGAATTATAAAACATTTTGTAGATGGACAGCATTTATATAGCACTTTCTCATCTTAGGGACTACTCAAATGCTTTGAACACACATTCATACACTGGTGGCTGAGGTTGCCATACAAGGCGCCACCTGCTCAACAGATAAGCATTCACATACCGATGGCACAGCTTTGGGAGCAATTCAGGGTTCAGTGTCTTGTCCAAGGACACCTTTGACATGGGACTGCAGGGAACTGCCGACCTTCTGATTGGTAGAGAACCACTCTACCACCTGAGCCACGGCCACCCAATATATAGTATAGCTGTATGCATTGATACATTATCTAAAGGTTGTTTTTGTTAAAGATAATTTTTTGGGCTTTTCCACCTTTAATTGACAGGACAGCTAGGTGAGAAAGAGGGGGAAGACACACAGGAAATCATCACAGGTCGGACTCGAACCCTGGACCTCTGCACCGAGGTACAAGCCTCTCAGCATATGTGTGCTTGCTCCAACCACTGAGCCAACCCAGCCACATCCCAATGCTTTTGAAAGGGTTTAATGAGCCTGAGGAGACAGTCCTCCCAAGAAGAACAACGGCACCAGTTGTTTCAGCAGGTGCCCCTTAAAAACATGCAACAGTCCCCTAGCTGCCGTAGTAATTATAAAGGGAGCATTCTCATAAAGGGGTTTGTATGATATTGTACAAAAACCTATGCACAACTATTCATATGATATCTTACGAAAATTGCCACAACTAGTTACATTACAGTCACGTTTAACCGACCGGTCACATGAAAGTGAACTTTAGCCGCTGTTACAGTTAAGTTTGGCTGACAATATGTTACTGTGAGCCGGGTACACGATGACGGTTGTGACAGCAGCCGTTACAGTCACGTTTAGATGACAAAAGGTGACTGTGTTAAACGCTGTTGATTAAATATATCATTAAATGAGGTCTCTACTGAGTTACAACGTGGCATGTAATCAATGAAAAATGATGCTGTGTGGCAGAAAAAAAGCTGTATTACTGACATGACATTGTATGATTTACAGATACTCTTGGACGTATCATCTGACGTTTCCTGTGTTTTGACAAAAGTTAGAGCAACTACAGGGGTCCAAGGTTGAATGGCGCCATTGACAGGTGACCAATGACACACTGTTATTGATTAAATTACAGATGTTTCTGGGTTTGAACATTGTTGGAAACATTTGGGAGAAAGCAAAGAGATGTATAGAACCTTGACCTCTGGGTTCATGTTTCAGGAGCCAATTCAAAAGCCTGACATCTGTTGCCTGGCTCTCCCTCCCCCCTCAGGGATAACAAAAGAAGAGAATGCCCCACACCACCCCTTACACCACCCCTGCACCCCCATCAGCAACAAAACAGGTCTGTGATTAGTGATAAGAGCAAAGAGTTGGACATCTCCCACCGGTGTTTCACATGTTTTGCAGCTGGCGGCTCACACTGTGCGGCAAGGAAAAGAGAGCTGAGAGTGGGATAAGTAGAAAAGGAGCCATGTTTCCTAATTGAGTATATTGCCATGTTTAAGAAGATGGTGTGTTTTTAAGATAGACATGATCAACAAGTTCTGGAGGGGCTCAAGCACCTTAATATTTCAACCCCAATTGATTGATACAGATCTTGCTCATTTCCGTAAAAAGCTGTATCTTAGTCCCACAATGCTGTATAAAAAAATGTGGTGTTAACAAATGTCGTGGAATCCATCATGACGGACTTTTATAGTTGTTGGAACCTAAAAATGTGGGCTTTTAAACAAAGAAAAACTCTGCAAGCATGTGGCCTCCTTAAAAAAACAAAAAAGGCGCCATCAGGCGCCAAAAACCCAGACGTTGAGGTTCTCACCTAGATGGTACTTTAGCTTAGAATATAGATCATGGCTATTCATTGGCAGAAACTTAAGGAAACTCTGGCAGTTCCCCAAAACGTCACCCAGCAGATAAAAGTCTGATGCACCGACTTGGACTCGTCTTTACACTGTGACTCACATCGCTATAGGAGACGCTCCATTTCGTCAAACGTTTGTACTTTAATTAGCAGATTTCACCTCGCTGGACGAGTAACAGAGCGTTTTGTGTTTACTGTAACACGTTCCAGTCCACTCAGCTGTTTTCCTTTGCTGCCACTTGAAGGACCAGCTTTTCCTTTAATTCACTGACAAGCGACATACGGCCGTCTTTGTTTCACCGAGAGGACCCGCCGAACGAAAGTGACAGATGGATACACACTTTAACCTGTTCAGGAGAAGCGACACAGGAGAGGTTTAGTTCTGGGCAGAGATCAGTGAGTGTGTTCATTTTGTAAGCTCTATTGTAGTTGAAGTCTTACTGTATTTGTTTGTATGTTTTATTGCTGTGTTAAAGTGCCTTGATTGTGATCAACACTGTGGTGTTTGCTGCTTTGTTATGTATGCTGAATAAGCTGCATTAATTGTGTGCCCCACGTCGTTGGGACGTGTTACTGACGTGCTACTGTGGAGGTTAATGAGCTTTCTTTTCATTGTTCAAAAGTTCAGACCTCCGACACACATCGGAGATTGTCCCCTCCTCTTTCACTAACACACACACACACACACACACACACACACACACACACACACACAAGCAAGCACATAAACCCTCTCTCACACACTTACACACCTACAGGCCTTGTCGGTCCTTGCATAGTCCTTTGACTTCAGCTCCACTCTGCGTCATCTTGGCGCTACATTAGCCATCTTGCACCCTCTGTTGGCAACATATGTTTAAATTTCAAAGAGTCTCAATTCTGGCGGATTCCCTTGCCATCTTCAACTCTCTCCTGGCTTAGCCATCCACGTGGTCACATCGCCATCTTTCTCTCTTTTTCTTCTTCCTCTTCCTCATTCAAAACGCACACCAAACGCCTGCTTATTTTGCCTTTGTTACAGTGTAGCAGGATAATAGATGTTTATTGATTGCAGAATTATTGATTATTAATCGGCATTGCTGTCTGTCGCCCATACAAGGATCCAGTCCTGATCCAGTGAGCTGAGCGCAGCAGCACATTGGGCCACCGCACACCACGTAGTTCCACTGTGGATCCAGCCGGGCAGCTGAGGCAGCAAGGCCCGAGGCTGCGCCAGAAGAGCATTACCATTCTTGCCGTTAACAGTCCCTTAGGGCTGCTACAACAAGCTAACTGTTGCGTTGGCAAGTAACGTAAGCAAGCTAGTGCTCGATAAAAAATGGAAACAAATCTGAAAAAGGGAAATTTGGACTCTGTTGAAAGGCAAAAATAAAATGTATGTATTTTGTGATGTGTTTATAAGTAGTTTGAAATTTGCACAATATCATTTCTTTTTTTCAAATGCTACTGTAATATGAATCTATCGCTTTACTGCCAGTTCCTCACACTTGAAGATAACATTTGGAAATTATCATTGAACCAACGCGTGTCAATCTTGTATTTTGCTTGTTGATTGGTTAGGGAGGACGTCCTCCCCTGGAGCATCATTTTACGTGTTTTGGCCACTAACAAATGAGCCTGAGACTACCTTAAATTGATATGAGATGCCGCCCTAAGTAGAACAGCAGGAGCCCGTCCGCCTCTGCCTGCCCGGCCAGCAGATGTCGCTGTTGAGGCATTTTAATCAGAATTTCAAGAACTAATGCACTGCCCGTTTTTAAACATGCCTGTTGAGAACAGGCTGATTGCTTGACCTGTGGTATTGCTTCCCGTAGCTTTCTCAAGAACCACTCATCCAAACACTCAACACTGTGATTCCTTTGGGTCCCGAGCAACAACCCTGCATGGCATATACAATAACAGTATGGGCTATCTTTGAGGAAAAGTTTGAAATTTTTTAAAATGCGATCATTTGCCGTCTTTCAGAGTTTGATAAAAACATTGATACCACTCATGTCGATCCGACCATGGAGCTGAAGCCGCAAGGAAGTTGAACTTTGAAGGAGGACAATTTCTTGGCCAGACCAGTGACTTCCTGGAGTCTCCAGCGGTTCCCTGGTAGCTTGACTGTGACGACAAGACTCCAGAAAGTCAGAGAAATGGTTAGAGCTTATAGCTTCCAGTAAAACAACTTAAAGTAAATATAACATGCTAATGTTGTAGAGGTTTTAGAGGTGCTGGTAGAGAGATTGTGTTACCTTTTTACAGAGCCAGGCTAGCTCCTTCCCGTGTCCAGTCTACGCTAAGCTAACTGCTTGCTGGCTCTAGCTAGACATTAGAGTAATATCAATCACATCCAACTCTCAGCAAGAAAGAAATTGTTTCCCAAATTGTTGAACACAAAAATTACCTACACTAGGTATTTATTGGTACAGTGGATTGTATTGGTGAAGAACAGTTAATATCTTTTGTTTTCGTTGCTATGAACTACCAACATTCACAGGTTAGTGTTTTAAATTGAGATTTATAAAAAATGCCCCACATCCTATCTTGCTCTGTTACACCATTAGGGACACTGAAAGTGCAATTACTTAAGGAATTCAGACTAGCCTGCTGCTGATGATTTGAAAGACTCTACTTCTGCCATTAGCTTATCCAACCCCAAAAGTTATGGAAACAATATGTATGAAAATGAGTTGGTGAGTCAAAATCCTCTCCTCGGCAAAGTGTTTTGTCCCATAAGCAGCCTGCTGTTCCCAAACTGATGAGAAGCTTATCCTGGGTTTGTGGGCCAATATACTGCCATTTTGCTACTTTCATAGGGGTGTCCCTATTTTGTGATGCAGGGCTGTTTTAATAGTTTCCCAGTGCAGTTGGCATGGTTACCGGTGCAGAAAGGCAGCAACTTAAATCTTCCAGCTGAACCTCAGTGAGCCTCCTATAATCTTTAAACAATATCTGTATTAACATCCAACTTCTGCCCTGGCTCTCCCTTTGCTGCCTGTTCCCCCGCATGCTGTACACCTCAGACCAGCACAAAGAGAATTTTTTACACTAACAGGATAAAAGCTGGTAAAATGGGGGTTCCAACATCATTACCATCAAAGTCTTCCATATTGCCCCTGACCCAACACCAGCCATTTCTCTTTTTGATTTTATAAAAATAGAATGGAGGGGGTTAAGTCTAAGTGTGACAAGGTACCCAAGGCTGCAGTGAGGTTTTGATACAGGGAATGAGAATGGGAATAACAAGGCAGGACAAGGCGCTCTGGTGATGGCTTACTGGCCCTTTATGTAAATCCCTGGAACGTGTGGGGAAATGTAGCAGGCAATGTGCTAGCGTAAGCCCTTTAGCAACCGCTGGCCCTGATTAAAACAGCACATTAAGATGCCACAGGCGACTGGAAGACATCGCCAACCCCAGGACCAAACTCTGGGTTATTTATTAGCCCGCCCTGCTAACAAGTATTGACTGGCCTGAATGAATGTGCTCTTTCCTCTTTTGCTACTGTTGATGTGTTTAGTGCTACAGCCATTTGCAATGGTGTTGGCCACTACTCATGACCTCAGCTTACATTAAGATCTGCTGTTGTGTATGGGTGGGTGGTTGGAGGGGGATATTCTGGTGTGCTGCTTATCAGTGTCAAAGAACAGTATTAACCCCAACTTTAACCCTGAATTTTAGTCTCAACACTGGATTGTACTGTATTATATATTTGGATAAGATTATATTTAACCCTTGTAATGTGTTACAAAGCTACATAATGTTTTTGTGTTAGTGGGTCAAATTTGACCCATGATTTAACTCAGCCCAAAATACTCATAAAACAATGATAATCATCCAATATTGTTTTTCACCTCATAGTTAACTTATTATGTATTCATTTAAATGTAAACACTCTTTTAAATGTTATTTTTGGCCCCATGGACCTTTGATCTTAAACTTTACCACTCGTTTTTAACTTAAAAAATGTTAAATTCACTCATTATACATGGAAGTAGTTCTTTTGTAGATTATGGTGAACTTGTGTGTGTTGTAGCAGTGCTTTGCTATTGAGAACGAGGTAGCATGCTTGCGTTAGCACAAGCGTTAGCATGCTAACGGTTGCAGTTAGCCAGCTCGTTTCGGCTTGTGACGTAACAAGCCGTGCCAATTTTGAACAGCTCACCCAAAGACTGAAGACAGGACACATTCAGAAACTGTATCTCACTCAGAACAGCATGGATGGATTTTTTTCAAAGTTTGTATGTGTATGGAAGCACCAGAGACACAAAAGAACACCCCAAATCCCAGAAAAAGTGTTTTTTTCATAATATGGGCACTTTAACAGCTTGAACCCACACAAAACTGCTGTACTCTTAGCAGTGTACAGTAAAATGTTCTATTTAAAAAGAAATACCACCCAGTGCAGTAGCAGTCCGGTCATTGTGCTGTGTGTTGTTCAGTTTAGTTCAGTCAACAGTCAACACAAAGTCTGGGAGGTTTGTTTTTGGTTCTATCTGATGTTGTTCTGAGATGTAAGCAGCATATAACCTGAAGCATTTAACCTTAGAGGCTTTATACAAATGCAAAAAAATATTGGGATCAATTTCATCATTTTTATTTTGGCAAGTAAACTAAATGGCAAATATAATCAAGGTGCAAATTACAACATTACGACATAGTGTCTAATGAAAGAACGAAAATAAGTCCCCTGAGTATTTATATTTATCTCTCCCGTGCGCAGTGCGTCATTCAGTTCAGTCAACACAACCTGCCATCTGATCACTCACATCCACACCAACCTACAGAAATAATACAATTTAAGATCGATAATGTTTCGTTCAAATTAATTACATAAATACCATTCCTGATATTATCCTGAGTATAGCGCACACAGGGAACTCCCGTGTCGGGACACAACTTTTATACTCAGGCAGAAAGTGTGATTAGTTTCGCTTTTATTTCTGATAATTTACACATATGAAATACTATGGGCCTGCATACCTTAGTGTGATTTTAATTGATAATAATTGCATGTGAGTGAATATTGGCGTGCAAAGGAGTTTCTATGTTCCATTCATTGTCTCAATGCGCTGTACAGCAGTCATGCTAACACATCCATTTGGCTGAAGGGAGAGGCAAAGGAGAGTAGCAACTTTAAATGGTTTTCAATTTTCAATTTTTTTAATAACGTTAAATGGCATGGGGCTTTGGCATTCTCGTGATAAAGGACTTGATTTTCCTCTCACCTTTGCAAAAAGATTTAATATAGACTAGCCTAACTTAGTCCGTGTGTCTTTGTATTTCTTAACATTAGTATTTTTTTAGAGAAAATACTGAGAGTGAATCACATGATAAACTATTTTCATTCAACAATAGCCTGGACTGTTAGCGTTGTAATCGATAAAGTCTTGTGATGCTGGTAATGGTATACTTAATTGTTAATTTAGTAGGCAGTATGCAGTACATACAGAGTGAGTATGTAGTATGCAGTACGTCAGTACGCGATTTTGTACACAGACCAATTCTTTTATGTGAAATGTCAATGCAAACCTACCTATCTCTCCAATGAAAGTATTGGCTATTACAGTATAGGAATCTGAGGTGAATTGTGAGATACACTATGCAACGTTTGTATTGTGCTTTAAAAATGATATATAAAGAATAGGAAAGCATCAATGTTTTTGTTCTTTCAGCAGGACAGGACTGACAACAGAGCTCTCTTTGGAGAAAATTAGAAGTAAAGCAAACAGTGCCGGGCTCTCTGTGTGTGGGGCTTGATTTCAGTAGTCTGACAAAAAGTTAAATTACGTCAGTGGGATGAAATATTGTATTTTTCGACCAAACTTCCATCCTCCAAACAATGTAATTTATCTGCCTCGGAACCTTCAGGGTGATTTCAAGTCATAGCTCTCAAACTGCAAAGCACTTTCCAGCCTCCACCGTTCGAATATGTTAACCGCTCAGCCTCAGAATAAGTTTCACCATCTGTTTTATATTTCCAAACAGCCGCCCTTGAGTATTTTTGCAGTTTCAAGTCAGAGTTTAGTCATTTAAGAGACTTTAAGGACCATTCTGCACTGCTAAGGTGCTAGGTGAGGTCCAGGCAAAGTGACCCCCACAGAACTCCATCTGTTGCTTCACCATCTCTCTACAGTTTCAGTGCTGCTCCCATCGGTGCAGAAGCATCTGACGCATTGAACTCTAGGGGCCACAAAAGAAGTCAGCGTCGCTAAATGTAAAGTTGCCTTAACTTATTATCTGGGAGTCGGGCCAGGCTGTTTAGCCAGCCTGCAGAGAGCAGCAGAGGTGGGGGACAACAAAGATGGACCCTTTATTCCTCCATATGGCAGGTCGAAAGGGGTCACCGCTGGAAGAGAGAGGGACTGTACACCAGCGGCGAACCTCTCTGTATTAAGGAGCTGGTTGGCACACTACAGTGAAGCCTGAGTAAAATATCATTTGGCTCAGGATGGTGCTTTGGCATGCAGTCTTCAGGGAGATAGAAGGTAAGCATTGAGCCAAAGGAAAGAGTGACTTTTGACTTGTTTACAACTGATTTTGAAACTCTTCGGGGTTGTGTTGAAAGTGGCAGCTGTTTAATACAAATGTCCCCTATCAGTCTCTTTTACGTAATTGTGTATTTAAATCCACTAAGTCTCAGAGAATCATTTTACATACAATGTTACACCAGTAAATGTAGTTGGAATAAAAGCTCAATTGAATGTGTCAAACTGAATCAATCAAAATACCATTGGTAAAATAATGGACCCTAAGGGACTGTTCGTTATTTAACTAAGGGGCCACCGGAGGAGTTTTGTGGCCTCTAACCTAAAAAGTCTTGACCCTCCCCTCATCAGTAATAATTTTCCTGTGACCCTCCAAAATGATTAGAAAAAGAGGCATGACCCCCCGCCCTTGCGTGCAATTTTGCACTTAGCAAAGAAGTACAGATACCATTTGATTTTTACAGCCCTGACGTACGGGAGTTAACCTCTGCATTCTCATCTTATGCATCCCAATCCTCTGTTATGGTGGGGGGGCCATTTAAATAAATGATGGGTTATTTTTTACGACCCTGTCTGTCAAAAAGATGAGAAGTCTAACGCAACAACTGATTCCTTCTAAACAATCCACAAGAAGAAATACATTTCTGAAAACATTTAATGCGACAAATAGGCAATGATGCTGGTGAATCTTATTTTATTTTAAAGTTACATTAAATAGTTTGAAAGCATGGTCCAAGTTTTGTGAGCCAGCACTGGACGGACTCGTTTTCATAAAGTTGAGGTCTAGTCAACTTTTTTGCAAATACAGACCAGCAAATGCGCCGCAACCCTCCCTGAGACTGGCCGCCACGCTCCCACTCCTGCTCTCCATAGAAAAAGAGTCGAAAGTGTCCAGACGCCATCCGTCGACGCCTCTGGTGGAAATGCCCCATAACAGCGCAAAAAGTCAGCAGTACAGATCAGTGCAGCGAACACCGTTGGAGGACCAAGGACTGAGCAGGGACCCAGCAGGGATCAGCCACGTATCTGCCCGTCTCTACTTGTAATGTAACCCCCAATATTCCCCTCAGTGACCTCAGTGGTAGTTACAAGCCTGCTCAGGAACTATTTTCTGTCCAGTTCTACTCTACAAGTAACAAATGAGTCATAGTAAGAGGGCAGAATTGTCTTTATCATGCATACCGGCAGATTCAGAAGAACAAAAAATATATAATGCCAAAATTAGCACAAAATGTACTAGCTTTTGTTTGACCCAGTGGTTAGGTACTGTATGCATTATTCAAGCATATGTATCTTAATAAGCGTGTGGTGTTATACTAAAAAAAACTGTTTTTTGTAGAGAGCTATTCCATCTTTTGAGTATGAAAACAAAGCAATCCATTTGAAACCTGGTTGCCCTGAACAGCACAAACACCTTTTACATGACTAAGTTCCTTGGAGAGAGTGGCATCTTCAAGGTAACACGTAAAGGGCAGTTGGCATCTTTACAAACCCCTGAATGTCACCCGTTACAGCAGATTGACAAAATAATGTGCACCCATCGCTTTATTCCTGCGGAAGGAAAGAGAATAGAAAAGGAAACATAAAGGAAAGGACGTGGGGCGCATTTGGGCTTTTTTTCCCCCCCTCTCTTTTAATCAGAGAAGACTGACATGTCCAATCATAACAAAACATCAGCTGGTAAATGGGCCTTCGCAATCACTGTCAGCCAGCCTCCATTAGAAAGACCCCCTTTCCTGGACATCAATCAACGCTTTATGGACTGATTCCTTCATTCATTATTTAATTACAGCTATTTCTTTATTTATTTAACCACTGAAGACTTTTTTGTGAGGCTTAATCACTTCTTTGTTGGCAATCACATTTTTACTTCTTGTTTATGGCAGTTTTTTTTGTCGTTATCCTTTTTATTTGGTAATAACTTTGTTCCTCTGTTCTGTCCCTGTTGAATAAAAGCAGGGAAAGAAAAGGAAGCACTGGTCCTATCACCTACCTACAACAACTAGTGGGAGCTCAAAGGAAAGTGGTCAAAGCATAGTGTCAGACATTTGATCAACTTTGGATGCACTAAAAGTGATCTGATATAACAGCATCGTTCTGCTCTCTAATTCCAGTACATTTGATGAACGCACACAAGAAACATCCCCAAAAGTGGCAAGCCCTCTGCCGAAATAACATGCAAAACAGCCAACTGTGGAAATGTGGAATTATTTTCTGAAATTAAGCCCATTAGCCGTGAAATTATTTGCTTTCATTTAAGACGCTATGCAATCCAATTTGAGGTGGCACACGCACACTACATCTCTTTCCAATTTCCCACTGATCCCGCGGAACCGAACATCCACAAAAGAAGCAGCTTGGGTCACCTAAGTATAGAAATAGGAGATATATCCTACTGAGAATCAGATTGGAATGGAAGATTAGCAAGGCTTTATCATGATATTCATTCAAATCCCCCCCGAACATTGGCAGCCAGCTCGTTCTTTCCTCCAGTTAACACTTTTACAAAGGTTTTACAAAGGAACTTCAACAAGCTACAAAGCAGAATGCTACATGGAAACGATCAGTTGATGGTGAAATGGTGATGGATTTGTTGGATGTGGACTATTTGCGTGATTTACATACTGTACATACCAGAGAGGGTTGGATGAGTGCAGTCCAAGGTGGGTTAGAGCTGTTTGCTCTCTCGCTGTCGTACTTGTCGCTAACGTTGAGCATCGTTAGTATTAGTATTAGGATTACTCATGTCTGATTTAGATCACGGCTGTGAGGTGAGGAAGTTATTTGAGGAGGAAATCTGTTTAACCTCAGGTCAGATGGAGATTTACATTTTTCACCTGCAGCAATTGGAGTTACACTGCTATGACTTGGTTCCTGATATTGGTGTTATAATTGGCCTATATTAATTATTCAGTAGTCATCATTTTCCACTTGTTTTTTGTTTGTTGTCACATGTATTAATACAGTTGTCCATTCATGTTTTTCAGTGGTTGACTCAGTTGTGACTGACAGCAGGAAGGTTCTGTGTTTGACCTCCCGTGCGGGTGGAGCCTTTCTGCGTGGAGTTTCCATTTTTTCCCTGAGGGTTTCCTCTAGGGAGCTCCAGTTTCCTCAGAAAATCCATGGACATGCAGGTTGGTCAGGTTAACTGCAGACCCAGTGGGAGACATGAATCTACAACAGGCTGATTAGGCACATCCTCCCTATCTATAGTAGGCCTGTATCTGTATTCCATTTGCTGGGCATAATTTTCACTGATCTAAAGTCATTGACAGTTAATACATTTAGCAGGTAATATATATATATATATATATATATATATATATATATATATATATATATATATATATATATATATATATATATATATTAGTGCTGTCAAACGATTAAAATATGTAATCGCGATTAATTGCACATTTTTATCTATTCTAAATGTCCCTTGATTTCTTTTTGTCCCATTATTTTTTCTCATTTTAATGCTCTTATCAACATGGAAAAGTTGATCGGCCTGGCTTTGACGAGGGGGCGGAGAATTTACATCAGCTGTGTGCTTGGCCATCAAGTGGTCTTTCAGACTGGACGTGCTGCGATGATAGCTCAGTTCACAACGACAAAACACACAGATACTTTTGGCAACTTTTTAAATGTAAACTTTCCATTCAGAATCTTATTGGCATCCATTTCGGCGTCTTGCGCTTGCCATCCACTCAAACACCCTGTTATTTTGTTTCCGGTCTAGCTAGATCCGGGGTGCTGTTGTAGTTTTTCTAACGTTAGTAGTTGTTGCAACAGCATGTGAAAAAAACTATAAAGTTTGCTAGGCCAAAAGAGCATTGTTCAAGTTGGCCACCTGTGCAGAAGACAGGCTTTGTGGCAGAGACATTTGGTGTCAGTGAGACAACCGTTTACTGCTGTGTACATGCGGTGTGCAGGGCCATACGATTCAAGCTGTTGAACCAATTCGTCAGTTTACCCGCCGTGGCTGAGTTACAGAAAAATAACACACTGCAACTCCACTACGCACCTTGTGCCAGAAGTGTACGGCATCCTGGATGGGACCCGTATCCCGATCCTTCCCACATCCGATGGACACTGGGACTACAGTCATGTGAGATACATGTTCGCTACGTCACAACTTATTCGGCAAAGCTGTTTCCATCTCCTATTTTGCACATTAACTCTTTTTCAAAAAAGGCAAAAAACCACCTCAAGCGAGTATAAAAACTTCCATCAACATTTTCTAATTCGATACTTCAAAATGCGCATAAAAATACGTGACATATAGTGACAGAAATAGTGCTGACTTTAGAGGCAATGGAGAGACCTGGGAAGGTCAACATAGAGGAAGCTATCATATTAACTTTCACCATCTCATTGTATGGAACTCTGCTCCACAAACGCAAGTAGTAGCAATATCACAAAGCTTCCAGCACCACCTGTTTTCTTTTAAGTTTATTTTTATTTCATAGGATAGCTTAAGACAGGAAAGGAGGGAGAGAGAGGGGGGTCAACATGCAGCAAAGTGCAGCAGGTTAGGACTCGAACCCTGGCCACTGTGGGTCGAGTTGCAAAAGGTTAAGACCATTTCGCATTTCCTCTTTTTCTATTGCCTTCAGCACCTTCTTGACTTGTGGTAGTGTGCAGTAGCTCTTGCAGTCTATCTTGTTTATTATATTTGTACCAGAACATTGCAGAATAGACTGCTTTTTGTGTCAGCTCTGAAACATTTAGCAATATTTAATCAAAATGAAGACAGTTTGCAACATACTGAGACACTGGAGAGGTGGATTACACTACAGAAGTGAATGTTCCTATCAACTTTTTGATGTTTTTCTGTTGTGAAAACTCATCGATGTTGAGATACGTTGCAACTGGCATGAAATCAAGCTGACTAAAGTTGCTGTTATCCTTCAACTGGGAAACTCTCTCAGTCAAACTGAAAGATAGACAGATAAATACTGGCACAAAGTCAGAGCTAAGCCGTGCCAGTAATAAACCGTTAGCACAGGTGCTCTCCTGGCAACTTGTTGCCATGAATTGTGGTTTGTCAACACAGGATGTTTAGTTCAAACAAATGAAAAGACTAAACGAGTGCATGCATCCAATCCACCAGCAGAAGACATGTACTGTAGATATCAGTTCACAAGCCACATCCTGTGACTGACTGACTGAGTGCTGGATGTGCCTTTACATGCGAGCAGTGGGTACCAACCACCCAGGGCCATGTACTCACTGCAAGTTATCAGTCCAGCAGATTAACGCTACCCATTGCGTTGACAAGTGACACCAATGACAAAGTGTCAGTATGTGACGATGTGTTTAAAGTGTAGAGCTGGGGGGAATTGCACTACTGGGTGATAATTCTCTGCAGGTTCGTCAGCATTAGCGTCCCTTTTGACATTACAATTAATACATTTTGACTATAAAATGATTGATCATTTATAAACGGTGCGTACGCACAAAAGAAGACGTACGCCGATTACTAGGCAAGATTTGGGATTTATAAAAAGCAAACTTGACGGGAAAGTGTGCGGTCTTTCACGCAAACTGTGAGCCACCCGTACCCACATAAACTGGAGAAAGGAGAAACTGCGACTCAAAGGATGAAAGGTGGGAAACGCTTCCAAATTGATACCGTTGTGTAAAAGAAAACGAAATATTACCTCTCAATTATCATATGAAAAGTAATTTTACAAATAACAGATAACAGCCATTCTTACAACGCATAAACAAACAGGTGTTTAATTGATTCTCCCTGCAGTGTGCACAAAAAAGACATGAATTAGGATGATAACTACAAACGGATATAGGCTGTATATCTGTTGCAAAAGAACATCTCAGATATATCTCAAAAATGTTTGTTAAACAATAGTGTTTCATTCAATTATTCTTGTAAATATTAACGTGAACAATAGGAAAAATTAGCCTACGTTTACACTGGTGCCAGTTTTGATGCTGCATTCAGGCAGATACAAATGCAGTTATATATTATTATGTATCATTTTGTGGCGTTTAGTTGGCTTCATCTCAGTGTTATGAATTGATTGATTCATTGATTGAAATTAATTTTGAACATGTAAAAGAAAACAGAAAATCCCTGCCAGTGTAAGCTCAGGTGTGACGTGGCACAAACACTACGACTGTGTGCCATCAGGTGGGTTTTTTTGCCTCCACTTTTATGTCTGAGCACTTTTTTATTCACTGTATTTCTGCCACAGTCCTGCTTTCAGGGCCCACAGTATTTACTGCATCGGCCACATGCTGCCACTCTGCGTGTTTTTGGTATTTGTAATGCCTCCGCTGTGTCCACCTCCTCTCAACCTCCCCAAAAAGTACTTCCACTTCACATTGCGTTTAGCATTTTTTTTTTTTCTGTCGCCGTTTGCCATGCGTAATGCTGTCTTCCTTCAGTTGTCAGGATAAATTAATATTCAAGTGTTTCACTGCCTATTTGTTGGCAACTCTGGGTGTTACCTCAGTGGGACAGAACGCTCGCTTACTGGCGCCACATTTAGAGTTGATTGTGATTCATAAAGGGAAACCGGCGTAGGACGTGTGTGGGCACCGTTTCATAAATCTGAATATTTCTGTGCGTACGCACGTCCTATGTTTCTTCCGTACGCCACTCTTTCCTTTTTTGGGCATTTTTGGCCTTTATTTATATAGGACAGCTGAAGACATGAAAGGGGAGAGAGAGACGGAATGACATATTCCTCTTCCATACAACATCACAGCATCGAACCTAAAGATACCACACATGCAGCAAAGGACCGCAGGTTGGAGTCTAACCTGCAGCCGCTGCGTCGAGGAGTAAACCTCTATATATGTTCGTCTGCTCTACCAGGTGAGCTACCCAGGGGCCCCCGTACACCACTTTTGAAGGCAAATCTGCCACACAGTTTTATAAATGAGGCCCCATGAGACTGCACAGCGTTTATACAAGAAAATGGCGTACGCACAATACTTGGAAAGTATGTACGCGCAGAAATATCACATGTATAAAACCAGGCGTACGCCAGGTGCTGCGCACATTTCCTTTATACATCATAATCAACGTAAAATGGAGCATGCGTGAACGAGCCACTGATACCGCTTTGCATCCTCACATAAATTACTATGCAAATGATTATAAATGTGCTACTGACGTCATTCTTCGTCCAATCCCAACGGCTGACACGCATCAACAAAAACTTCACCGGTGTTGATCACGGAGGTGGAGGCAGGGAAATGTTTAATTTAAAGATTTGTCATCTCGGAAAAGCAATAAAAGAACATTTGAGGAGTGTGCAGATTTTATTGGCAAAAAAAAAAAAAGGTCTCGAAATCAAGAGAAAAGTGGCGGCGCCACACCAGTTACAAAAACACTGTGCGTGTCAGTGTCAGTTTAAATTACGCACAATCTGCAGTTTGGACCCACTGATTATTATGATATTATGTAAGAGAGTGTAATGTGAAAACTGAGGAGTCCAGCGCAGAAAAACAGCGTATGCAACCTTTTTCGAGTGTATGCAACGTTTACACATGAGGCCCCAGGATAGGTATCTGAAATTTACTGTGGATATTTATGGTCTCCAGAGGATGGATCCTAATGTTGTGGGGGACTTACTGATCACCTCTGCAGTGTCCCCATCATGACAAAATGTCAACGTGTCCACAGGAAATATCAAAATGTTTTAGTGGGAATGTGCAGGTAAAGTGTGTGTGTGTGTGTGTGTGTGTGTGTGTTTGTTTTAGTGTGTGTGTGCTAGAGTCTCTGTCTATGCATATAGGTGTGTGTCTATGTGTCTGTGTGTGTGCGTGCATGCATGCGTGCGTGTGCTAATCAAGGGCATGCTTGTCGCCATGGCACTGCCACTTTAATTTGTTATCAGAAGCAGTCCAGTGAGGAGGGCACCTTTAAACCAAATTAACATTTGCGTGTGCGTTACATAAGCAAACAGCGGTGCCTTGATCATGATTAAAATAAGGAGGAAAAGATTATCGCAGCCAGTCTGTCGTCAGAATCACAAATCAGAATCAGAAATACTTTAATAATCCCAGGGGGAAATTATTTTTGTTACCACTCCAGGTATACAAACAACATGTATTATCCAGACTTTTAACATATATAATAAAAACAAATATACAGTAATAATATATAACATATGAAATGTACAATGTTAGTGTGCAAATGTTTGTCTATGTTGAGATGATTATAGTGCCATAAAAAAGAGAAGTGATTGTCTATGTTTGAGATGAGATGATTACAGAGGGGGGGTGTGTGACTCTCCGAGGGAGGCGTTGTAAAGTTTAATGACCACAGGCAGGAACGATTTCCTGTGGCGCTCTGTGGTGCATCTGGGTGAGAGGAGTCTTCTGCTGAAGGTGCTCTCTGCTGGGCCAGTGTGTCGTAGAGAGGGTGTGAGACATTATCCAAGATGGACCGAAGCCTGGACAGCATCCTCCTCTCAGCCACGGTCGTCAGTGTGTCCAGCTCCTCCCCCACGACATCACCAGCCCTCCTGATCAGTTTGTTCAGTCTGTTGGTGTCTGCGACCTTCATCCCACTGCCCCAGCATGTGACAGCGAAGAAGATAGCACTGGCCACAACAGACTGACAGAACATCATCAGCATCATCCGACAGATGTTTCCTCAGCCTCCTGAGGAAAAAGAATCGACTTTGGCCTCGGCGTGTCTAGTCCAGTCCAGCTTATTGTTTAAGTACACCCCCAGGTACTTGTACTCCTCAACAGTGTCCACAGGGACCCCCTGGATGGAAACAGGGGTCCCAGATGATTTCACCCTCCTCAGATCCACTACGAGCTCCTTCGTTTTTGTCACATTGAGCTGCAGGTGGTTCAGCTCACTCCAAGTGACAAAGTTGCCCACAACGGTCATTCAGAACCTCTGAGACAGCCTTCGATTTGAAATGGTTTTCCTCAATTCCTTTGTTCTCAATGTCATTTACACTTTTGGATTTTCAGTGCCAAATATTAGTCGTATTCTCATAGATCAGGGATACCCAGTCTGGCCCAACAACATTTATACTGAAAGAAATTACACGTACATAGCTCCTGCTGCAAAAAGGCCGTTAAAACACCAACATTTATAATGGCAACATTTCGTGGCGAAACTAACTCATCTCAAAGGAATTTCAACACTCAATTTCCTCGTGGGATGAAGTAATTCTGCACAAATATTTCACGTTTTTGCATGCTAAAGCAAACCGTCTTGACGATGCTTACCTTTGAGGGGGCCAGTATGACCAATAAGACCTAGGATCTTAAACTCAGAAATGGCTTAAATCGAGTGCCTGGACCCCCTTTGCACCAAAAAAAAAAGATCCATACATCACATATCTAGGTCCATATCATATTAGCAGTTTGCTAAGCAAAGTAGCACAGACATCCTTCTCCTCAGCCACACCATCCAGCTTTGTGGGGGATCCCACCAGATGGGCTATATATATAAATATACTGTATATATATATATATATATATATATATAATGCTCGGGGGAATTGTTGGAATTTTTGGAACTTTGTAAATGATAGAGTGTGGTCTAGATCTAGTCTATCTGTAAAGTGTCTTGAGATAATTCTTGTTATGATTTGATACTATTAATAAAATCAAATTTAATTGAATAATCAGTGTGTTCTCTGTCTGTTTTTTCGTTTGGGTCTCTTCCCAAAGACGGAAGAGACCCAAACGGTCTGGAACACCTCAACAGGTGGCATCCAGATATCCTGATCAACAAACCATAGGAACTTCTTTTAACCAGAAAGCACATGTCTGTGGATTTTGGTGATAATGTCAAAGTGGGATTTCTTCAACTTCTTTGTGCTACCTTTACCCTGCTGTAATGTTGAAAAAAACAATATTGCACTTTTTAAACCTTCCTTAAAAGTTTCAGATACTAAACCATCGGTAAGCACAGTATTGATTATTATTGACATGCAGTTTTGCACCCAACTCTGTGTAGCTGTTGATCCTGATGAACTGAGATCCTTCCACTGTCTTGAAAACTGCATCTCTGACATCAATTTATGCACGACTCAAAATATATATATATATATATATATATAAATATATATAAATACTTTATAGCTGAAAGACAGAAACTGTGTTACTATACTATTTCAGTACATTACACCTCTGGCAAGACATTTCAATGCAGAGAACATAAATAGAACATACTGTATCATTTAAAGAGTGACTTTGCACTGCCAAAGTCAAAAACTATTTATTTCTGTCAAAGATGCAAAGGAAGCGTTATTAGCGTTATTGCTATTATTATTAAGTAGGCTCAACTACTGCAAAGCACTATTCACAGGTTGGCCCAACATGTGTATTTAAGCTTATAGAGAATGCTGATGCTGAGAGTGTTAAATGGAAAAAAGAAAGGAGATGCACTAGCTACCAATTAGTTTTAGGATAATGGAAAACGTATTCATATTCAAATTTCTGGTTGGTATGATGCAAAGATAAATCCCCGGTAGATCCTTTAAATCCACAGTCTCTCTGTTCCTTACTAAGAAAAATACCTACTATGAAGCTGAATATTGTGCTACTGTACCCAAGGTTAGGCGCTTTGACCTGCTTTTAGTATATGAAAGGTGCTGTAGTATACAGATCTTCTTGCATTCACGCCATTGAGTATCACTGCCCTAGATAAAATGTGGTCTTGTGTCTGGTCTTATGTCTGGTTTCTAATAAAATCCGGAAAATCTTTAAGATGTATGCAGCCTTGTTTTGAAGGGCAGCTGAAATTTTGGATGTTCCCAGCTGTGATGCATATTAAATCAGTAGCACTTGTTAGAAGTACTTGATGGTAGTAGTTGAATTATCAAACACCAGTGGAATTCTTGCAGCCTTCAGCCTTGATGCGCTGACATGCTAATTTTCAACCAGCTTTACTGAAGAAGATCAACAGATTAACAAAAAAATGTTCTGCAGTACTGTCCTATTTCAGAGTGTTAAGGAGCTGATGCCATCTCCGGATGCTTTGGGTTAAAGGCATGAAGATGAACTGCCCAATTCCTCATGGGGTGAAAACTATTGACAGTTAAAGTCACTGCTACTGTGAAGGGAACCCACATACAGGTAGAACCCTTGTGTGAAAATGCAGGTCTAAATGGTGTTTCAAAACTGTCTTTGGTTTATGTTTATTGATCAGAAGCTAGCAGAATTTACAAAAAGAGCCATTCACATTGTATGTGCAGTGCCCAAAAACCATTTAAATGGGAGGAATTCACAAATGCCTGTATGTAAATGATTTTTTTTATTGAATCACAAAATAGAAAAAACTAAAGATATGCAATTCTGACAATTAATCATAATATATACGTGTAAATCACATGTGAAATTATGTTCCACATGTGATTAACAACAACTGAAAATTTCAATGATATGATACATGCACATGCATTTTTGGCTACATGATGCAATCAATAAAATACTGGACTCAGCCTATAAACTACAGACCATATTTAAAATTGAAATTGTAGAATGTAATTATCCCTTCATTACAAAAGCAGAGGACATGACATGTTCTCTTGGAGGGTGGGTGATTGTAGAGAACCTACAACTGAAGCAATAGAAAATGTTGGTACCTTGCAGCCTGCACCAGTAGAAAACATTATCCAACACAAACCTCTGCTGCAATGATAATAGCATAGAAGAGCATAGAGACAGACAGGGACAAACACCTCTATGCTCTTCAGATAAGGCCTACCACCATTTTCAATGAGTGGGAGACATGTTGGACTAAAGATTAATGGTATACACCAGAGGAGGCTGGTCCATAGAGGCAGAGGAGTTGCTCCTTTATTTGTTAAAGCCAAAAGGTGGATCAAAATATAAAAAAAGAGGTAATTGGTTGAAATAAACCATTACCAAACCATAGGGCGGGATCTCTTATATCAATTTAATCTACTGCGCTTCTCTCTTCTGCTCTTCTTTCTTTTGCTTATCTGTTTTTAGCCGAAACACGTAAACTGTTGCTTCAAGGGAGGACGTCCTCCCTAACCAATCAACAACCACAGTACAAGACTGACAGAGCTTTGGCCCAATGGCACTATTGTATGTGAGTGTGAGGACCTGGAAGTAAAGTGTTAGCTGGATCCAGAGAGATCCATACAGTAGCATATTAGAAAGGAATTAAAAATGTGCGAATCCAAACTACTTTTAAACATATCACTAAAAAACGTACTTAGGCCTTTTTAACCATCCAAATTTTCATTTTTAGCGAGCAGTAGCTAGGTACTTGCGTAAGCCAACGCTTGGATGGAGATCTGCTTGAATTCATCAAGAAGACTTTGTTATTGTTGAATTTCTCCACGGTGACCATTTAAGCTGCCAGCATCTGTTTTACATTAGAATCCTGTGGAGTAAACCTTGTTTTAAAAAAAGTCCTGAGCGCTTATTTAAACGCCAACGCCGACTTCTTTTTTGCAGCTCGGAGCGTCTTTTTGAACTTGAAAAAAGGTCAACTTTTCTGAAAAAAAACGCCCTCCGTCCATTATTTATGAGACAATGTGAAAGTGATATTGAAAAGTGAGATTGGGCGATGTCACTGAGACTTTGACCATATTTCATAGTCTATGCTCAAAACACAATTGTTGATGTTGCTGCCACTGCTGCTTTTATTACTAGGACCACTACATATCAACATTTAATATTGTCTTTTTGAACTTGAAAAAATGTCAACTTTTCAGAAAAAGAAACGCCCTCCGTCAAGTGTTTTTTTTGACAGCCGACCAATGACAAGCGGAGTAGCCAGACCTGTCGTTTTCATAACAGCAAGAAAAAATGGAATTGGAGCACAGCGGTACGGTAGCATACAGTATGACCAGGTGCTCCCTGTACAGGGAACTCACTTTGTTTCATCTAATGTTAGCAGCAGCGCTCTCTCTCTCTCTCTCTCTTTGTTCTTTCTCTAGCTCGCTTCTTCATGAATTCAAGACAACACTCGGTTATTTTGATGGTGCAGTATTGGTTAAGGATTTGGGGATTACTTAACCAGATAAAGGTAAATGTAAATGGACTGTATTTATGTAGCACTTTTCTAGTCTTATCGACTACTCAAAGCACTTTAACATACACGTACGTACAGGAACCATTCACACACATACACTGATGGCCGAGGCTGCCTTACAAGGTTCCACCTGCTCATGAGATAAACATTCACACTCATTTACACACCGATGGCACAGCATCGGGGAAATTCGGGGTTCACTGTCTTGCCCAAGGACACTTTGACATGGAACTGCAGGGTCAGGGATCGAACCTCCAACCTTCCGATCAGAAGGCAACCGCTCTTACCACCTCTTACCAAGAGCATCCTGGTACATTGCTTCAAAGTCAAGTGTTTTCAATTACATAAAGACACTTTTACGTTTTACAAGTATTTGCCCGCCAAAATATAACAGCTCATTGGCAACTTTTTTCTTAGTTTGGAGGGCAGTGAGAAAATACTGCAAAAAAACAAAATTCAAAAACTTGAAATGAAAGAAATAGAATAATGTGTTGATATTTTACTGACTAGACTTCTTCTGATCTTACTATCCACAGAAGACAGCTGTCCTTTACTTTTCTCTTGCTCTTGAAAGACTGGATGCAACAACAGGCTTCACAGCAGCTCTGAAGAGAATCTCCCAACATGACAGTGACAGGAACCCTCCCACAGGCTTGGTTTTTGTTTTAATGTTTTAAATCAGAGGGTGCCCACTGTGCCATACTGGGTGCTGTGTGTCACCCCTTGCTGTACTGACAGGCTTCTAGTGACACACAAGGTATATTCCCATCCAGAGTCTGCAGTGATGTGTTTAGGAAAACTTGTAAGCCCAGCGATGCAGCATTACAGTTTATTGATATTACTATGTTATATTGCTATTACTATGTTTCGGTTCACCTGGACCTTCGTCAAGAGGGTTTTGTTATGTTTTCTAAAATTCAAACAACCTCTAACAGATACATCTCTGCAGTTTCTGTTTGAGTGTATGTAGTGTAACACAATGATTGTTTGATGAATTGGCTGTGATACAAGGAGGAGCGGCTAAAATATTGCCTAGGGCACTAAATTAGTCAGGGCCAGCCCTGTGGCTGCTCACAGACTAATCCTGAATTTTAACAAACTGTAAAAGCACACACAGTGAGAATTAACCACTGAACGTCATCACAAGGCTACCCATTGGATCTTCTGTCCAGGATTATCAACACAACCCAGCACACACACACACACACACACACACACACACACACACACACACACACACACACTTACATGCATTCAAACACTGCCTTACCACCTGCCTGGCCCCCCCCCCCCCACTGTCTGGCATTCCCCTGTACACAGACCACCCCCCTTCCCTAACCCCTCCATATGCCTTAATGATGACCTGCTAAGGCCTCCCTTGGCTGAATAAAAAGGGATAATTGGCTATCATTGTCTTCCCCCGGCGCTGCTGCGGCAGTGGCAGCAAAACACTGGTGTCCAGATGCCCCGGGACCCCAGCTCTCAGGGCTTTAATTAGAGTGAACCTGAGGACCAGGAAAAGGCCAATTACAAGCCCCCCCCAACTTCTCTTTTTTGCCAGCCTTTTCTTCTGCATTCACCGAATCTGTCTGAATGCAGGTGAGGGAGTTGGGGTGAGGGGCTTTCTTTCTCTTTTCTCAGGGCATGCACAAACTCATCACAGGGGTCCATATGACCATATATAGGCTTTCCTCTATACCATTATACAGCACAGACACACACACACACACACACACACATACACACATATGATCCCTTTAGTCATTTCAGTGTCTATATGGTCAATTCCTTTGTTTGTCCATCTTCATAGAACTCACATACAAACACACCATCTAGACCACTGCCTCTCAACCTTTTTGGCTTGTGATTCCTTAAACAGAAGGAATGTCTACTTGTGACCCCTCATAACAGGTTACAGTCAGTTTTCCTTCTTGGATTTATCTTATTTCAAGTATCATTGGAGCCATGAAGAGGAGAAAGTACCCAAGTTTTCACACAGTTTCAGTTTTGCTGTAAAATAACAGAAATCCTATATATTTTTGCTTCGTAAAGCCTTTTAAATGTACGTAAAATAGTGGATGATTTCACCTTTTCAGGCTTCTAACAACCTGAAGCTTAAAATACAATTATTTTTTGCTAAGAAAATGTGAAAGTAATATTGAAAAGTGAGATTGGGCAATGTGACTGAGACTTTGACCATATTTCATAGTCTATGCTCAAAACACGGTTGTTGATGTTGCTGCTACCGCTGCTTTTATTACTAGGACCACTACATATCAACATTTAATATCCAGGAATTCATGGTATAAACACCAACGCTGATTATCCCTGTAACAACTTGGCCACAATTAAGCACATAGACCATACACAGTCCAGCCATATACTAGGTTTCAATCTAGTCTTGTTGATTGAAAAAAATAACTAACTAAAATGTAATAATAATAATAATAATAATAATAATAATAATAATAATAATAATAATAACTAGAACTGCAAGCAGTTATGACGGGGCCCAAGCCACCCACGCCAGTCGCCCCCGACACCCCGGGGAGCGCGCAAAAGCGGAACCCGAAGCCGGGAGGCAGGGAGGCAAACGTCGGTAAATATCGAGAGGCGCGAGCAGCGACATCTGCGGTACGCGATGTTGCAAACGTAGCGGTCAACAGTTCACCTCCACGCATATATAGACTACCTTTAACAATGATATACGGATAGGACTGGAGATGAAAAGTTCAACAGACACGTTACCGCGATCAGCTTCGTGGGAAATTAAAAATCAATGCCACCGACATAACCAATCACACTATGACAGACTCTCCTCTTAGCACCAACTGCAATGTTTAACTGAAAAATGAATGTAGCCTACTGGCAGTCTGGCACACGTGGGTGCTCAGTATTTTCATCGGCGCCTATGAATGGTGTTGATTTTGGATTGAAAAAGTGAGAGAAAAGAGTTGCATTCATCCACTGTGAAGGTTGTAGAAACTTTGTCAGGTGGCTTAAGAAGTTTGTTTATTGTAAAAAACCAAAGGAGCACACAAAAATGAAAACCAAAACCTAAGAGGCAAACATCAGTAAATATTGAGAAGTGTGAGCTGCAAGGTCTGTGGTACATTCCCATTGCAAATATCCCATTAACATTGAGTGAAAGGGCCAAAACTCGTCTACGTTGATTATAGCGCCCCCTAATGGCCGATCTTCGTCAAATTTAGTACAGAGCCTTAGAGCGGCATGCCGAACGAGCTTCACATGTTTCGTGTTGATTGCCTGTACTGTGGCAGAGATATTGCAATTGCAAATTTCCCATTTAAATGCATTGAGTTATTGGCCAAAACAAATAAACGTTGCTTATAGTGCCCCCTAAAGGCCGATCTTTGCCGAATTTGGTACAGAGCATCGTAGTTGGATGTTGAACAATGATCTCAAGTTCCTTGCTGATAACCTTTAATTTGGTCAAGATATGATATGATACGTGTGTGGTAGCTAGCTAGGAAAATTTGTTTGGTCGTCAAATGCGCATACTTCAACGTAGCAAAATTCCTTGAGTAACTTTTGGTCACGTCCATCTGGAGATGCTATGTACCAGGTTTCGTGCTGATCCGTCGCACGGCCTAGGACGAGTTCGAAAAAGTTGGTTTTGCACATTGCTCGATATTGCGGAAAGAAATTGAAGCAGAAATGGGCGTGGCCTATATCATGTGATTCAGCTTGATTCAAGGAACACGTGGATGTAAGGAATTTTAATGTGCGATGTGTAATGTGGGAGTTAAAGGCAAAAAAACATTATAGCGCCACCTAGTGGTCCACATGTGTATTTTTTGGTAGGTGTGGTCCATGACCCATTGTATATCTACCCTGTAAATTGCGGAGTTCTGGACCATTCCTGAAAATGCCAACCCCCCACCATGTACGGTTTAGGCTGTTGTCGGAGTTTTAGGCAGGGAAGAATAATAAAAATAAAAATCAGTAGAAAAACAATAGGGTTCTACAGCCCTGCTGTAAGAACTGCATAGCTTTGCTATTGCCCGTTCTTGCAGACTCGGGCTTGGACCCCTAATAATAATGTTTTTCTCCTCCAACTTTAGCTTTTGGGATGCTCTTCCTCTTTTGTTGTCTGAACATGAGCCAATTCATGACAAGAATTGTCCTGTGTGTTGGTTTCTACTTTCACAAACAACTTGAAGTCTTTTTGCATGGAAAACAGCACTTATCTATATTATCAGCTGAGCAGGGATTACATTTAAACGGGTGTATAAGCCCATACTGCAACAACCTGTCTTCCTTCCTGTGCAGTAGAACCCAGGAAATGCATGTTTTCATGATCAGATTACTTATTTGGGGTTTATGAAAGCTCAAGTCCATTAAGTATTATGCGGGAGCTGGCAGGAAAAACCCGAGGGAATGATTGCTCAATCTTTGAATTAATTCAAGTCTTCCATTAGCAATATTTTCCCATGCAATTTAAAAAGCATAACAGTGTACCATCAGGTATCAGTGGAATTCAAATGTTCTGAACTCTCTTTCCTTTCTGAGACAGAATTGTGAATTTACTTTGAGAGGTCATTCAAATGCATCTCAGAATAATCACAGCTAATTCTTCTGCATGTAGTATAATGGACCTTTTAGCAGGGTAACCAAGCACCCTCACATGTAGTTACATTATTCATGAGAGCGATTTGGATAATGTTGCCTCCAACTATTACTCCCTCTATGGTGTGTTAACATGTATTAAAAGTGATTTGATGAGATGTGGATTCATGGGGAATGGGGGTGTCAATTACCACTGGAGTTAATAGGGTTGAGTGAGCAAATGGTGCAAGCAAATTTCACGCAGATCGCACTCATGTAACATTAATGTAATTCTTTAGGAACAAGACTCCATATATGTTAGCACCATGCACATCTGATTTAAAGCTACTAATCAATGTTAAGGAGATTTAAAAGAGCCAGCACTGCTAACATGTTAACCAGTGTAAAGGTTTGAACTATTCAAGTTTCTTAGATGCTAATTGTCTCCTTTGGATAAATCACACAACAGGAACAAAATACCATCCCATGCATGCATGGTGATATCTAGAGAAAACAATTAGCAAAGTGATGCTACATGCTACTTCTTGCTGCATTCTCACACTCCTGAGTCCTCTTCTTTTGTGTCAGGTTGTGTATATGTCTACTCTAATAACTGTTTTGTTGCTTTCATCTTCATTTCGCATCATGTCATTTCCACCAGAATTAATTAACACCTTACAAATAGAGCAACAAAATAAGGTCTCCTTTGTGAATTTGACAACGCTGTCACTATCAGCCATACGGTGGGGAAAAGGACCTGAAGACAACCACAGGATATTTTAACAAATGAAGTGCCAGGCATAGCAGTAGATCATTTAAGACAGTAGGATGTATTGATAGTTTAAAATCAAAACAGAAGTTGTCTCAGGACACTTTCCACAGTACAATTTCCCCTAGAGCATGTATTTGGTGCGATGTTGAATTAAATCATAGTAATCTTTGGAGAGAAACTGTCTTTCTTAAGGAGGTCAGAGAAAGACTTTAACACCTAAAGAGCTGGTTAGGTTCCTCTTGCTGTGTCTCACATCAGAGATGGTTAGTTCCAAAGGCCACGGCCTACTAAAGAGGAGCTCCATGTCCATCCAACTGAATCTAAACGTGCTCCCTAAATGAGTTAGTCTACAGATGATTCACATCATAAGCTCCCACATCTATTGTCAAAGAGATAAGAGACCTATTTTTCTTTTCAATGTTACTGTGTTCCGAGATCTCACTACTTCAGAAAAGAGATCATAAATGTTGCTTTGTTTTACTCATTAGATGATTTTCAGCCCAGGTAGGAAGATACTGTAGGTACAGGTCTTACTTGGAAAAAAAAAGCAAGTGTTTCCAATTTCTTTGTTAATTGACATTCCAGTTAATATAAAGGAAACAGAGAAAGTTATCATCATTCAACCAATGATGTATGTGTGTGACTGACTGATGTTTTATGGCAAGTGCATTGTTTAAATAAAACTGCAATGAGCAAGTACAGATGATGGAGACTCCTGGAAATACCACATTTAGGATTGCCAATGTATACCCACACTTGCCCCTAGTAACAAGCCCTATGATTGGCCAGGATGGGCTCTTTTCATCTAATAACTTTGAACAAGAGAGTCCCTCGAAAGGACAGTTGTTCTAAGCTCTGACGCTATCAGTGTAATCTTCTGCCAGATGAACATGATGCTTATCTTAATAATGACCATCAAAATTATATTTTAATGCTGAGATCGGCACTGGCAGTTTTACCCCGGGGAAGGACTTCTTAGAGATGAGTGTGGCTAGATGTTATCCAGTATGGCGGTTATCAGATCTGCTGCAGAGGATGTGAGGCTTCCCGAACTGAGTTTGATGGAGGAGAGAGAGAGAAGGGAAACCATCCTGTTGCCCAGGACGGCATGGAGGGCGGCTGCACGATGCGACACACACACACACACACACACACACACACACACACACACACACACTAGCTGCTGAATGTGCACTCTCACTTTCTTACACATACTCTGTCTGAAGACATGCATCAATATTAAAGCCCCTCTCTCTCTGTTGGTCTGTCTCTCTGGTATGCAGAAAACCCTTGGGACAGCCATGGATTTTACTATGATGAATGTAAATGAAACCTCTTTCTCTGCATGTCTGACACAGTAGCTTGAACCCTCTGGGGCAATGAAACTCAGAACCCCCCCATTACCCACATCTTCCAACAAAAACACTGCATCTGAGATTTGGAGACCTGATCAAACCAGTTTGCACTGGATGAAAAACAGATTCCATCAAACTGTAACAGCATCAGATAATCCTATAAAAACAGTGGAAGCCCAAGGCTAAAATGAATATAAGCAGCTGCAGCTAAGGGCCCCGTAGCTAACAAGTGGACCTGAATTAGCAAATTTCAAGAGTGAAGTCCTCTGCTACAGTTGCAGTTGAGACACTTGGACATTTTGTATGCTAACTTGATCTCCTCTTGGACAAAGGCATTTAGAGTTAAACCTTTCACACGGATGATGGCTACCAACACTGATGATCATAAGCCTGCTGGTTTACATGAACTGAAAGCAGCTGTTTGCCTTTTACAGTTTTTCTTGATTGCTTAAACGCATTTCTTGAAACGATCGGACCGGTCTCCTTTTCTCAAAACTCTAAACACAAATCCATAACTTCTCATCCAATTCCCCAAACTTCCTATTTTCAGGTCAAAGTGATGCTCTCTTTACTCATACCCATTTAATCTTGCTGAAAAACCAACCAAAATCAGTTTCGTCTACATCGCGTCACGTGCGATGTTAACGCTACAACTTTTTTTGCTGCTTGATAGAAAAGGAAAACTTGCACCGTTTCACTTTTTCATGATTGTTAGTGGCCGACCCTTCCCATTTAAGCCAGGTGGTCATGTGGGCAACGTGTGTATGTAACGTAATGTTAGTCTGACAGGGTATGTTATGGGAAATGAGGCTTTCCCGTGTGTCTGTAGAAAAGTAACTCTACCGTCAGCAGCAGCTTCCGCAGACACTAGTGATGCTCTTTTTCATGGGTAGTGAACCTACAGTAACTAATTTTATTCATAGTATCAAATCATAACAAGAGTTATCTCAAGACACTTTACAAATAGAGTAGATCTAGAACACTATAATTTACAGAGACCCAACAATTCCAACAATTCCCCCAAGAGCAAGCATTTAGTGCAACAGTGGCGAGGAAAAAGTCCCTTTTAGGGAGAAACCTCGGACAGACCCAGGCTTTTGGTGGCCGGGCATCTGCCGGTGCCGGTTGGGACACAGAGACACTGATACAGATATAAAGATATACTGTAGAGAAATATGATTCATTTTTGTGTGATGAACAGTGACAATTATAGTTACAGTAAAGATAATGAAACTATGACTAAAAGTAATAGTTGTAGCAGTTCAGGGTGTGGCAGGGCTTAGCAGGGCATAGTAGGGCGTAGTAGGGTGCTGAGCAGGACCATGGCGACAGCTGCAACCATGATTTAGGTTCCACTCCAATCCAAGGAAAACTGCTGGGCAAAAAAACATAAGGACTCCGAGGAATAAGCTCCCCAGAGCTAAGTTATTAACAAGCATTTCTGGGACATGGATGCACACAGATGGGAAGAGGAGAGAGGAGCTCAGTGTGTCAAAGGAAGTCCCCCAGCAGTCTAAAACTATAACAGCAGAACTAAGAGCTGGTCCAAGGCAAACCTGAGCCACTTCTATATGGGTTGGTAGATGAATCTGACCGTTTGTGTAGTACAGCATGTGCTTTGTAACTGATTGTCTTAAACATGTTGAATCTCTTTATTGCTCAGATCAGCTGTGGCTCAGTGACCTAGCTTCCTAATAGTCAAAGGTACTGTCATTGAGTTGGTTTTAACCAGTGACTTCTTACAGTTTCTAGATAGGGTGGTTAAAGCTTTCCCCACTTAGTTCAACAGTCTCAGGTCCATGCATTGGTGGTGAGGCTGAGTGGACAGTGGTTAATTCCGGAAAACTGCAGCTTGGGCTTGTTTATACTGGGCTGGCACCAGTGGACCAACTGACTAAAGCTCATAGCTTTATAGCGGTGTCAAACCTGGTAATAGGTGCATTCAGTTAATGCTGTTGGTTGAGCGGTACACTGGTTCCTCATTTGTGTTCGCCATACTGATAACACTAACTGACATGAGCTACATCCAGGGGCTAATCTGACTAGCCTAATTTAGCTTACAGACAGCCACTTAGCCACATGCTAAGACAAATACCTTATTAAACCATAATAAGTTAGACTATAACAACCTGTCAGATTGCTATGAAATGCGTTGAACAATATATTCACAAACTAAAGTGGATTAACCTGAAGAATGAAGGATGCAACAGACACCTGACACTCAGGTTTACTCAGGTTAGGCAGCAGTATTTGTCTTCAGAGAAAGAGCTGTTGAAACCTTGTGTTGAAGACCCTGATAAGTATCTCACCCCTTCAAAAATGAGCAAATAAGGAAAGAATAGAAAGCAAGTGTACAAGAACAGGTTGAGAAGATAATGAATACATAGAGGACGATAGGAAGTAGAAGAAAAAAGATGAGGGGAGGAGGCCTATTTATCAGACTAATTATGAGAGACAGATCAGAGGCCCCAGTGCATAGTGGTATGCTCTGAGTCAGGGAGAAGACTCCGGCCGGTCGCTTAATATTAATAGAAAAATGAGAGAAGGGGGAAGCATTTTATTAGAGAGACTAATGGTGGGTGCGAGTACACCTCTTTTCCAATATCTGGGTTGCTCAGACCTCTCTCATCTCCGTGGCCTTTTTTGAATAGAACAGCTCTCAGATAAGCTGGACCACTGCAGGGTGACCTTCTCAGATTTCAATATCAGACACCAGATTTTAACCCAGTGAGCACCAGGGAGGAGAATATGAGGAAAAACTGGGAGCTGGCGCAGTTTGTATAATAATTCCTGTAATTTAACACTTGAGACTTGCAGGATCTTTTCATTTGCTGTCCAAACATGAGTTTTGTGTGGCTTCTTTTTTGCATTGGAAAAAAACTACATTGTGCACAAATTGGTTAATGTTGGAAGGAAGTATTATTAAAAACATTCTAACGTTTAGTATGGAAATTAAATTTAAATGTTATCCATTTGCTTAGGATTGATGACAAAATGAAAAAATAAATCAAATTTTCTTTTCAATGTCTGAAAATAAATAATTAGTGCTGAAATGACACATTGGTAACATTATTTATGAGGTCTGTTACACACTCTATAAAGAAACAGTGTTGACTGTCAGTTGGAAATAGGAAACGACCAGAGGTGGTTTGGTTATTCGCGATAACAAATGATGCTGAAGATCTTCTTGGGAAGAAAAGTCTTGATTTTAGGAGACATAAAAAAGAAGGTGATGATTCTGGCAAATTGATCAGAGCTGTCGTAAAACAATTTCCCCTTCGGGAAAAGAAAGCTGCCCTTAAATCATCTTGAAAACTGTCTGGTCTTGTTGGGCTGGAATGTGGCGGTTACAACCAGACCTGATGGCACGCAGCACTCTCAGTTAGAGCGAGAGAGAGAAAGAGAGGGAGAGGCTTGAGGGAACCTTCCCTCTGATAACATGTTCAGTATGTACAAATACCACAGAGCATTCGCCAAACTGCCCTTTTTCTTTTAATCTCACTACACAGGAATATTGCAGTGAGGGCTAAATCTGATCACTGGCCCAGATTTCCTAAAGGTCAATTCATCTGCAAGTAAAGGCAAGGAAAGAGGCGGAGGGAGAGTGGAAAATATGTAATGATAATTTACTACTCAGACACAGAAAGACAAGACAATATGTTATCATGAAATTTTATATATACATATATATATATATATATATATATATATATATATATACACACATATACAATGACAGGGTTCCGCCACATGCACCACTGCTAAATAAAAAAAGGGGGTATTCTTATCACATATAATCAGGCTTCAGTGTACAATGGACACAATTACACTTATTTAGGTTAACTTGGAGAAGGTATAAGACCTTAATGCTAATAATATTTATAAAATGACATGCTATTTGCAGAGTAGCGCGCTGGGCTTGTGTAAACAGCGGCCGTGGATGAGAGACTCCATGCAGACAGAGCAGATTGAAATATTGCTTTTCTACTATACATGTTAATGCCCATTGAACAGATTGATAAAGTATTGGCTTTTCACTCACAAAGACTTTAGGTAACAGTTTATAATAACCATCAACAACCATCGCTAAGAAACGGTAAATTGATAGTTCATTAAACTTAAATTAATAGTTATTTTACTGTTACCTAACAACAAAATGATAATTAATAATGTTTACTAATAATTAGTTATGCTTTAAATGTTATTTTAAAAGTGTATTGTTGTTCACATCAAAACATTTTACACATTTTATATATTATATATTTAAGAAATCGATTGTGAACCGTCAGTAAACATAATTTGGATGTCTATTGTAAAGTTGCATCTGATCAAAATAATACCTTGTTAATTGTTAATAAAGACTTTGTAAAGCCTCTATTAACATTCTTTAGATAGCTATTATCAGTGCTCAAATAATAAAATAATCATCTCTTTTAATAGATCACCAAAAAAAGATCTAATGGGGCCAATTATAAACCATTTACTTATTATTATAAGGATTAGCTACACTTTATAAAAATGTTTGATGTGCATATAAGCACGGGAGATTCTCTGGTTATTTTACAACATTCTAAAACAAAACTGTATTCTTATTCATCACATACACACAGTACAATGTAGTGCAATTCAATTACTGCATTTCAACCCATCCTCAGTATTAGGATGGTTGTGCATTTTGACACAGTGCTATTGTTAGTTCACACCAGAAAGTGGCACAGCAAAGTTCCCCACACCCTCATGAAGGTGGTGGAATCATGGTGCCCTATTTACTGCAGCTGGCAATCTAACTGCTAACATGCTAGCCGACCACCAACAGGCTAGCACTAGTTGGTCACAATAGCTCTCCAAGCTATCTAACTTGCAAAACACAAACATACATAAGTGTCTTATGGAAGAATCAGAAAACGATTTATTGCCAGGTAAGTAGCACTTACTAGGAATTTGCCTTGGTTGTTGGTGCATTCATGAAGATATTTAACATTAATGTAAAATAAACAAACAGAAACAAATAACACATACTTATAACTATTTAACATTAAGAAAGAAAAGATCAAAATGTTGAGGGTGTCACGAACCCCCGGCTGTGACACCTGTATGTGAGTGATTGTGTTTGTTTTGTTTGTCTTTATCTGTGGCATGCTTGGTGTGGTCTGTCTGTCTATTCTCTGTGTGTGTGTGTGTGTGTGTGTGTGTGTGTGTGTGTGTGTGTGTGTGTGTGTGTGTCTCTATATCTCTCCCCCAGCAGTTGGTTTGGGGGCATGTCTGGCCTGGGTCTTCCACACACCTGGCTCTGATCCCATCATCACACCTGAACTATATCCGCTCATTGGGAGCAATACTTAAGAGACAGCCAGACATCCATTCCCCGCCGGATCGCTATGAAGTACTGCGTACGTGCTACCAGTATAGCGTTTGTTGCCAGCCTACTACTGCCAGCTTTGTTCTTTGTTTCTTGCCAGTGTTTTTGCCTGCAACTGACTTTGATCTCTCTGTCTCAGGAAAGCTTCTCGGATCTCAGTCCTGGAGACCCCGTTGCCTACTCACACCCTCTGGATCACTATCGTTTGGATCAAAACCCACTCTCAAGTCCGCCAGCAAGCTTCACTCTGTGCCGGAATCCGCCTGGACGCCTGGACTCTTTCTCCCTCCCTCACCCGCCTACTCAGTCTGTTACACATTTGTTGTCTGTTGAACAAACTGCTTAACTCAAACTCTTGGTCCAATCTGCTTTTAGGTTTACCTACAGAAAACCTGAGAGAGGGATGTGCAAAAGTTCAGGATATATAAATTAGAATGAATGTGCAGAGGACAGGTATATAGTCCAGGATGTAGGATTCAGAGTAATTTTACATGAAGTTCACCAAAGTTGAACTTCAGCAATTCCATTAGGCTGAACATTCCATCCGTCCATCCATCCATCCATCTTCGTCCCCTTATCTGGGGTCAGGTCGCGTGGGGCAGCAGCTCCAGCAGACTCCCAAACTTCCCTTTCCAGAGCTACATTAACCAGCTCTGACTAGGGGATCCCGAGGCGTTCCCAGGCCATATTGGAAATATAATCCCTCCACCTAGTCCTGGGTCTTCCCCGAGGCCTCCTCCCAGCTGGACGTGCCTGGAACACCTCCCTAGGGAGGCACCCAGGGGGCATCCTTACCAGATGCCCGAACCACCTCAACTGGCTCCTTATGACGCAAATGAGCAGCGGCTCTACTCCGAGTTCCTCAAGCTGAACCGATTTTATTGTAAATTTATGTTTTGCTTTTAATTGTGTTTAAATGTCAGAGAGTGCGCTCCAAAGTCAAAGCAAAACAACTTTAATAACTCTATCAACTTCTCAAGCTCTTATAGCTTTTCATGTCATCAAACCTTTTAGAACGTTGAGGCATAGCTTTAGATTGTGCTTGCTGCTACCTGCAGACCACTTACTGTACATTGTGTTCCCTGTTAGCATGCTGTGGTCCTGGCTGGTTGCCAGTAAAAGGCTGTTGAGCAGCTAGATGTAGTTCTGGTTGCTACAGGATGAAACAGCACAGCACTGTGTGGAAGGCCCCCCCTGCTTTTGTACAAGGCTGTCATTTTGGTCTAACCCCATGCATTCAGTGCTCTCAGGATTCAACCATTGATTGGAAGTGATGAGGGGGTGAGCAGGCCTTTTTTTGTATCTTGATGTAAAACCGGAAAGTAGGTCTTTGCACTGGAGACTGTTAGGTGTTAGCAGGCTGAAATGGCAGCAAGATGGCGGGATGTTTGCTGTTAGCTGTATTGTCTTGGTTGCAGGCTGGCTTGCAGACAGTCAACCTTGAAGCAATAGAAGAAGTCATGGAGCTGGATTTCTCATCAGGCCAAGCGATTCTGTCACCCTTCTCCAACCCTCAGGCCTCCTCTAGATAATTGCAGCAGTTTCACCAGATTACAAACAGAGAGAGAGCGAAAGCTTGAAATGCAATATTTTAATTGAGGACATATACTCGCTGCATCTGCATTTTCAACAATAAAACCCTCTAACCAATGGCATACACCTTGCAGCATTTCTCCCTCCCTGACTGACCTCAATTTGTGGACTTCATAAAAAGGTGGACAGATATCTGGCCCCGTGGTCCGGGAGGTAATTACTAATGTTACCGCTTTTCCTTGGGGAGGGAGGATGTGATGCCTTAGATGTCGCTCCTGTTTGGAGTCGGGCCAGTTATATCCTGTGGAATCAGGAAGCATTAACCTCCTGGATGCAGATCCATTCAGTTGTAAATTAGCAACTAATTAGAAGGCGCTCGTCATCTTACAGAGACACTGCAGATGAAAAACACATCAAGAAATGACAGTGAGGAAAAAGAGCCACAATACAATATGTGTTTGTATTATTGGTATCATTTTAGTAGTTTTTTTATTTCATACTTTTTTAGTTCTTTTTTTATTAAATAATTTTCAGGTGAGACGCAGATGACCAATGAAAACTGGACTGCTCTTTTCTACAGTATACAAAATTCCACATTTCTGTTAACCTAATAAATAAGTTAAAAATATATATATAAATTATATTACAGATGTTGAAAAGTCAAAAGGGAGACATGCGTAAAAAATGGATGACCACAGGAAAAGGTTTACAAAGACAAATCAATAAAAACTGAGCCTTTTTGAATTATAATCATATTGATACTCACTTAGGTCTTCAATTCTTGATATTTGTGACTTTTGTGCACTTCTATACTTTGTTTTTTAAAGATTTCATTTTGTACTTTTATTTTGAAGGTGATATGAAGGAGGAGCAGCATCCTCTGGAGGTGAGCCATTTATGTTTCTCGTCATCATTTGATAATTGGTGTATAGTGTATGTTGGCTGTGCTTTTACACATCTGTAAAACACCCTAATGAAGACAATATGCTAAAATATGTTGCTTGACTAAACGGCAAATTATTTTGCAGTTGGTGCTTTGTTACCTGAGATGGCAACATAGACTGTATAATAATAATAATAATAATAATAATAATAATGGACAGTCTCTGTAACGACACCCAAAGGTTTCTGAAGAGCCAAAATCAAGTTGAAAGTGGATGACTCCCAGTGGCTCCTACAGTCGCCATATTGGCGGTGCCTCACGTTGGCTAGTCTGGCTCAACTGATGTACATTGGGATAAAGCCTGACATCCGGCACATTACTCACTGAACCATGCAGCCAAGCTGAATCAAAATACGTTTTGTGGCAGGTGAACCAGCAACAGCACACTCTGGGTTTGTTAGCTGGCAAACTAGGTGGCAGGCTAATTGAACAAAGCAACCAATTGATGTTAACAGGGGGTGTACAGTATATGACTAATGCATGCAGGCCTGTGTGTAATTTGAAGCTATGGATGTTGAAATGGTGTTTGTATCTTATAAGTTGTTGCAAATGACTGAGTCTCCAGACTGAATGAAGAGTATGGAAATGAGAATAACTTAAAAAAACAAAGACTATAATCTGTATAAACTCTTGGTAACCGTGTGTCTACTTTAAATTGTAAGAGCAGAAACATCTTCATAAGGTTTAATGGAGTTAAAATGTTATTTTTGATATATCTTCAAAAGTACAAGAGATAAAAAAAGAGTTTATTTTTGCATACTTTGTAAATGCAAAAAAAAAAAAATGCATTTTACTCCTCACTTTACACATTGTGCTTTATTGCAAAACCTTTATTATTTACCGGTCTAACTCCACAATTCAGCTATATATTTTCACTTGTTTTCAACAAGTTTTTTCTACATGTATGATGTGTTTGAAACAAATCTCTGATTTTACTTTACCCAGACTTTAATCAATGTGATGGCCTGAACTATGACATTATGCCATAATGTATTAGTAAGAAGTAAATTCCCTTAAAAAGGTGTCTGTGACAACTTTGAATTATAGTAGTTTAATAATGAATACATATTTTGTTCTGAGAAGTAGGGCAGATATCAGGCCACTATTTTTGACAGCAACCTCTCCTTCGAACAGCATGTCAATCAAATCACCAGAACTGCCTTTTTTCCACCTCAAAAACATTACCCTTCCCCGCCCATCACTTACATTCTTTGCTGCCGAAACCTTGATCCATGCCTTCATTACTTCCAGAACTGATTACTGCAATAGCATCCTATATGGTTCATCGTTATAATTTTCCAAAAACATAGATGCATTGCCAGAAGTTTTTGCAAGCGAGCACAAGTAGAAGTCAGCTTTGGCTTTTCTAATACGTCTGACATAGTTATTCTTTTGGTGCCTAAAATTCTGCCAATCAGTCAGATCATGAGTAGTTTTTGTTGTCTTCCAAGCTGCGTCTCTAACAGAAAGAGCTTTGTAAATGTTTGGGGAGAACCAATGATTTGAATGGTGTTTTACTCTACACTAAGTTTCTTTTTAGTTAGTAAGTACGTTGTTAAAAACCGTGTGCAAATAATTAAAAGCATCAGAAAAGTGGTCCTTTCTTTGCAAGGATTGGTGTTAGTCTTAATTATCAAAATTTGTATACTTTAGAAGAGCCCATTATGGTAAACCTGCAGTTTAAAGACCCTCATTTCCCCCAGAAAATGTATGCACCCTTAGGGCCAATCAAGATGCATCATCTCTTTACGTTTCTCCAAATTGGACCAGTGGCATAGCATTTATGGACTTTGAAAGTGTAATATTTTGACCTTTAATTAAGGCACCACCTGCCAGGCCAATCAGTGAAATGTCTGAAACGTCATGCATCTGCATCAACATATACCATCAGTGTCGGTTAAGTCCAAATCTAAGCAGCAGCCTCACATTTGCGTTAAAAATTGTGACATTTAATCAGAGCGCCCTCATTAGGTCAATCAGTGTCATTTTTTAAGTTGCAGAATATGTTGAAGAGTAGTTTTATGTTACCCATTTCGTTAAACTAATGAATGTTTTAAATTATTATTTATTCTTTGCCATCTGAAACAAAAGTAAATGCATCAACTCTTCAAAATGTATAAAGCCCCTCGAGGGTGCATTATTAAATATACTCCACAACATGAAGGTGTTGGACAAAGCAAACAACATACTGATGATTTAAACAATTCTTAGGGCCTTAAGAGTAGAGGAGGAAAGTCAAAGGTTCATACAAATGTAAAAGGTAAATGCTCTTGGGAACTTAAACATCCTCAGCAAATGATACGGAATGTTTAGGCCTGATGGTGGCGGAACAGAAAAGGTCGATGATCAATAGGATTAATGGTACTCTGGTGCGTTGTGTATATTGATGAAACATGTACACCTGCTCTCTTTGGCTCCAACCAGCCGTTTATTACCTGTTAAGCAACACAGGATAACAGTTACAGTAGTTCTCCACAGTTCGTCACAGCCAGTCTCACAGGAAAAGCATGGAGATGCCACGTGCGGACTGTAATAATTATTGGGGTGCAAGGCTCAAGTCTGCAGGGGCGCCCCGATATACACAACCCAGACTTTTACAATTAATCTCTGGAAAATTAACTAATTCAAAACAACCTAAACCTTACCCTAACCCTAACAACCCCCCCACGCCCCCCAGTTCACCGTATAAAAATAAACTTATGACTGATAATAAATCATATGAAATGTAAATTGAAATGAATACACATTGACAGTGATGGCAGGTGGAATCATTAACTCTGCTACAATAGCATGGCAGAAGACTCACTCCCAGCGCATTAAAAAAGAGAAGTGCAGTGTTTCCCACAGATTTGAAAGCAATTTGGGGGGGGGGGTGTAAGAGTAAAAAAAGACATTTTTTTATTTATTATACATTTATTTGATTCACAGCTGCTATATAGTGTTTTGACCTCGACAACCCAACTGCATTTTACCGCAAACTTGCGACTAATTAACGTTCTAAAGCAGGCGCCATCGCTTGCTTACTAAGAGTCGGGTCATGATTGTGAATGTGTGATTGTGTAAAGGTCTTCACCAGATAGATACCAACCTTTCATGAACTTGTGAATTTGGCCAGCCGTCTTCTCTCCTTTATGGAGTGGTGTGTGTGTGTGTGTGTGTGTGTGTGTGTGTGTGTGTGTGTGTGTGTGTGTGTGTGTGTGTGTGTGTGTGTGTGTGTGTGTGTGTGTGTGTATGTGAGTGAGACACAAGTGACAGAGAGATGGAGGAGAGCAAGGAAAGGAAATGCAGAAGAACGTGTTTTAAATAGCGTGTTGATAGTGAGGCGCACCGCCAAACATTAGTCTATGTGTGGGAAACACTGGCTTGATCAGGTGCCTTTGGCGTTTGTTACTGACGCAAAAAGTCTCCTTTGGCGTCATATTTAGACACGCTTGGTCTGGACACTTGGCATCACTATATGTGTCTATCTGGGTCGGCGTCACTTTAGCGCCATATTTATACGCACTGGGTCAGGACGCACTGACATTCGGCACAGATGTCATCTTACAGCGCTCCGGTCGATATGTTGCTCTGCCCGCTGCGTTTCATACGGACGCTAAAGGGTGAGTTTTGCATTGGTATCTGACCCTGAGAGCCACTGACCAGGAATAGGGGTTAATGGGAAAAAATTGACCTCCTCTAGTAAGAAAGTTCCTGCACTACAAAGCTATCATCACATATGTCAGGCTTTGGGGAAATGTGTATAGAATATAAACATGAAGTAGCCTATTTCACTTGATATAACTTCATAAAGTTTCATTAAAGAGCAGAAACAAGATGATACTGTCAAACAGTGTGGAAGAAAATGATTTTAACAACCTTACAGCTTTACAGAAAAGGGGGGAAACGGGTGTGTTAAGAGATTAAAGAAAGCCTGCCATGTTGTCCTTTTAATCACAATATATATGTATGGAGAGTGAAAGCGCATGGTCATGTGATCCTAATGAACAGAGATGTACGTCCTGGATACCCCTGCATCTCCATCTGTCTGTCTGCCTGTACTGTATACGGACATGTGCTGTAACACCAAGCGAGGACACAATCATCTATTCACCACAAATACAAATGAATATGCACACACGCACATCACAGGCATGCAAAGTGTGTGTGTGTGTGTTTTGCCATGGGGGCTTGGCTGGCACTAAAGACGTGAATTGGGTAGACAGTAGCATGTATTGTGTGTGTGTGTGTGTGTGTGTGTGTGTGTGTGTGTGTGTGTGTGTGTGTGTGTGTGTGTGTGTGTGTGTGCATATTGTATGTGTCCAGCTGGCAGGCTAAGGCCTTTGTACACCCTTTCATATTGTCTTATCAGATCACAAATAAACATGGCTGCCCACATGGAAAAACAATGTGTGTGTGTGTGTGTGTGTGTGTGTGTGATAGACACGGTCTGCTGTCTCTCACTCTTTTGAGTGATCCTACATTAAAGGGATATTTCAACGCTGGGAAGATGAATATGTATTTAAATTGGGTCATTTATGTAGTAGAAATGTGATTTTTTTTTTAGAAGTTGGTGCCTTCTAGACCGAGAAAAGCCAGAAAATGTGTTTTTGGCTCATGTGAATGAAAGACAACAACTCCCAGAATAGACTTGCTTCGCTGCCTACGTCATTTCAACCATATACACTGTATATAGTGAAATGAAACAATGTTTCACCGTGGCGTTACATATTTAAAATATATAAAAAACGACATTATATAAAAACGACATTATATAAAAACGACATTATATAAAAACGACATACGAGACAGGCTACATTTAGTGCACACACATTAGACTAGATTAGACTATACATAAAGTGCAATTACTATTCACCGTGAGGTGAAGGTAGAATATAAGAACTTTCTTGAGATTCGTGTGGTCAAACTCCACCAGCAGTGAGCAGTAATTGGATACAAGCACCTCATTTCTGCACCAGTCCGTGTATATGCACAGCCCACCTCCACGAGTCTTACCCTACAGAGCAGCATCTATCTGCTCGGAAGGCTAGCAGGCCTGGTAGCTGGATAGCGGAGTCCGGTACACTGTTGTTCAGCCATGTTTCCACAAAAACAAAAACACAGCAGTCTCTGAACTCAGTTTGGGAGTTTCATTGAAGTTGGATGTAGTCCAGTCTGTTGTCTAATGAGCGGACATTTGCAAGCAGGATGGATGGGACAGGTGGACGGCTAGCAGCCGGCTAGCAGCCGGCTAGCGGTCTGCTAGCAAGCGAGGCTCGCGTAGTGTGTCGAGTATTCCGTCTGTAATAAAGTTTCTTGCATATTCTCCGATCTGTACCAATGTATCCCGGTGGTACACATGTGCGGTAGTTTGCACATAATTGCAAGGTTGCTGCTGAAAAAGTCTTTGCCAGACAAACATTTTACATTCTACTGCAGCAACTGCTCCGTCCGCCACTTGTTCCTCCATCATCCGCAACTGTTCCTCTCTGTCTTGCGGCTGGTACAGGGAGCCACGAGCATCGGATTCACGCACCAGTTCTTCAAAATCTCCTTCGGCCATATCATCTTCAAAACTACCTTCCGCCATCGTGGTTAGCCTACTAAAGTATGAATTCATTACTCAGCTTTCTCCACAGAGCAATAGCCTGTTAGCTTAGCTTCAACATGGCTGACACTATTTTGAAATTCTGGGAGTGATGTCCCACCCCCTATGGGCCGGTTGAAAACATGCAGAACTAGCTGGCTGTACTATGGCTGTAGTCCATAGCCTTGGACCAAAAATGCCCCCGATGACGCTAAATGACAATTTTTGCGTCATCAGAGGCTTTTTTTACGGAGCTCTATCGTCTCAGGGGGACATGAGGGAGGGAAGCACGGTCATTCAAAAATACTACCTAGTTTCTAATGATACAAACCTTAATGCTAATCGGTGAAGTATCCCTTTAAGTTCTTTTTCTCTCTATTTCGCACTCCACCTTAGTTTTCCCAACATACTCCATTCTCCGGTCTTAAGCACTATAGAAGTGTGTGTTTAGTTTAGTTTAGGGGTTGTAAAAGTTTTAAAATTGCAGAATCTTTCTTTTCTATTTTGAATTGAAATTGTAGATCTGGTGTGCTGGTGAAGTATAGTCAAATTTCTTTTTCGTTTATGAGACCCAAACATGTTAGGTTTCAGCCTTGTGTTAGTCTGGCGACCTGTCCATGGTGTACCCAGGGCGTCCAGAATGCCTGCGACCCTGAACGGGATAAGCAGTTCCAGATAATGGATGGATAGAGAAAGGAGAGGTGACGGAATTAAAGTAAAGGAGAGGGGACACAGGTTGAAGGGAATGGAGATGAAAGAAGACAAGAGGAGAAAAAATTGGAGATGAAGGGAAAGGAAAAAAGAAGCAAACAGGAGAAGACAATGGGAAAGGAGAAGTAATAAAAAGGAAAGGAGACAGGAAAACAAGAGAAGATGAGAGAAAAGGAAAGAAAGGAAAGGATACAAGGAGAGGAGGACATAAAAAGGGCAACAAAAGGAGGCAAGTAAACAAGAAACATCCTCTCCCCCCTCTTTTCATCAGCTTCCTTGGTATCTCTGTCTCTGTTATCTGATAAACCTGGCACGGCCCGTCATGGCTGACTGATTGAGGCGGCCAATCGCCAATGTTGCCACCCACCCCCTCCTGATGTAAATAACCTCCCCGCTGGTTCAAGGTGGGATGTCACTCTAACTCCATTAGTTTATTTTATTACCCAAGAAAAGCTGGATGTGCTGGTGGGAAGGGGGTGCAGAGAGGAAGTGGGGGTGTAGGAGACAGGGTAGGAGCAGGGTTCATGGGGACGGGAGTGTGGGGGTACAGGAGAAGATTTCTCCTATAGTGGGGATGGAGATGGGCGAGACAGATTAGCACAGAGAGGACCATTGCAGAATGATAGAAAGAATCGATCTGAAAGAGACAGACGGGTCTGGAAAAGGCAATGGAGGGTGACAATTGACACAAGAAGCTATGTGTATGCATGCGTCTGATGTTATTGGTGTGTTGATGTGGGCTTGCTATAACTGCACTACATATAAATACCCAACATGTATAAAATGTGGAACTATAAAAGACTAGATGTAGAAACAGAGAGCAGCGCTGGTAAATGACTGCAGAAGATAGAATGTGTAAATGCCTTACTCCTTTCTTTAACAGCAGACCTGCACTCTATCACATTTTAAAACATGCAGATATGACCTCTGTAATAGCAACACATTGTATAACCTGACTATAATAAGGGGCGTTAGAGAAGGTCCCAGATACTCACTAAATCCCATTCATTACTATTATTATGTTCACCATGTAGTAAAAAAATCATATACACAACTGTTATGATGTGATGTCATACACCTCTCCGTTGGCACTGATTTTGAGTTTTTAAGGACCTTAAGCAGCAATGGGGAAATCATACTGTTGGGTGATAAGGAAAGCAGTAATGTTGCTCACTAAAGATATGTAGAAAAATGGACACAGTCTCAAAGAGGTGAGGTTTAACTGTGAGCTGAAGCTGTCCATTTAAAATGATGCATCCCCTTTAATCTGCAAAGTAATCAGTAACTATAGCTCTAAAAGTAAAACATGCATTATTCCCTTGGACTTCTGGTGAGAAGTAGCATAAAATGGAATAAAATATCAAGTAAAGTACTTCAAGTGTGCTTTGGTAAAGTACCTGCATAAATGTTACTTACTAATGTAAGGGGGATTTACATTTTTACTCTCTGTTGATATATTACATATTACACACAGGCCCAAAAAATTACACACTAGCACAAACAGGACCTATACAGTACATGCATGAGGGGGTTTTGTGCCTTGCTCAAGGGCACCTCAGCAGTGCCCAGTAGGTGAACTGGCACCTCTCCAGCTACCAATCCACAGTCCGTATGGAGACTTGAACCGATGACCCTCTGGTTCTCAAGCCAAGTCCCTACTGAGCTACCGCTGTCTGAGGATGGTGTAAAATAAATGACATGCTAGGTTGGAAGGTGAGGCCCAATATTCCTTCCATGCAGAATCTATAGTAAATATGTAAAATAGTGTACTGACAAATGCTTGTTATGTGATCATTATCATAAGTAGATATATCATTTTAAAATGATTCGATCAGAAGGACTTGTAACATCATGGTTTGATGCCCTGCTTGCTCTTTGCTGGAAGGCTTCCTCTCTAGAACCATGGCCAGCATGTGAAATAAAGGCTCTGAAGCCAGGCTGGAGCAGAGTGATAATGGTACTGATAGTGTCACTCATGCTTCACCTCTGCCTCACTGTCTCTCATGGCCTATAATTTCTGTTTTTCCCCCTTGAACCTCCTCTCTATTTCAAAGCGTAAGTAATCACCTTCAGTGGTCAGATCTATCTGATCCGATCTTTTTTTCTCACTGGCTTTAATGTAAGCAGATTCCCAATCAGCCAGGGTGAATCCAATCAAGGCGAAGGGGGAGGCGCAACAATCTAGGGCACTTTTCCCAATGACTGCTGCAGGCCAGAAGATTAGAGGACAGAGAGAGTGAGACAGAGAGGGAGAGGGGGTTAGAAAGACTTTTACGTTGAAGAAGAAGCCTTTCATTCAGCGATGCAACACTAAATCACACATGCATTCATCACATCCATCCTCCCCCCCTCCCCCACCAACCACCACATCCATAACCACATCGCTCTTAGATATGGAAATGCAAACTTCCTTCCTTCTTTCCTATTCACTGCTGTTCACAATCTTTTTTTCTAGCATATGGAAGGCAACAAGGATAGGAAGGGACACAGTGTTTCTTTGATTTATCCTCAAACTTTTCTCTCTCCCTTCCATCCCTTCATCCCTCTGCCACCAACGCCTGGTGGTGACGGCTCTCCTTCCTCTCTTCTCTCTCCTATTTCCAAAGCTTAACTTCATTGTCTCAAGCCCCACTCCGCTTTCATCTTAAGACAAAGATTTATGTAAATCTTTGGGCCGGGCGTTAATGCGGAGCGCCGTGTGAGAAATAGCATCCCTAAATCGTGGCATTGTTGTTGAAAATGACAAGGCAGGCCCGTTAATCCTACAATGCGATCATCCAAATGTGTCATAATGCTGTGTGTAGGCAGGCGAATCTGAATATCAAAAAGACGGCACGCACCTCTTATGCGGCGCCTTCAGTACTTCCACCACTAACGGGATACTTCCCTCTATCTCCCTTTCTCTTTCTCTCCGTCTCTTTTTAAAGGACTCACCCTGTTTGTCACTTCAGTTGCATTGAAAATGGGAATTAAACACATAAGATGCCACAATCTTAAGTTGGTTGCAGAGCAGGAATCACTGTCACATTTATTTTCTCTCATTGTTTTGCTTGATTTTTATTCCACATAAGAAAGCTTTGATTAGTTCAGATCATAACAAACTGTAATTGTAATTGTCTAAGTGGCTGCGATTGTGAGTTGAAATAAATCGATGGCTTCTGCTTTGTCACTAAGATGTATTTATTTCAGAAACAGCAATACGGGGCTTTGTGGTGGAACAATATGAAGACACAAAGGAAAACAAAGGGTTGAGTCAAGTCGCTACATGTATAGAGCATTTAACTAACAATCAGTTACCTTGTATTCCTTTATTTAGGATCTGAAGAGGAGGCAGTGCTGGTTCTTCCGCTTATTTGCGTGCAGCGCTGCACTCAGGGATCAAATTGAGCCCAGTAAAAGTCTGATGAGGATTCATTTGCTGGGGGAAATTGACAGTGGAAATGAGGCAGAGACCGAGAAGCATGATAGCTGCTTTTTTGGAAAGAGCCATAAAACAGGCATGTCAATCAATTGGACAGGGACAAGGCTGGTGAATGATAATGTTAATAATTACCAGCCACGCCAAGGGACTCCTCCCTGATTGGCTGTGAAACTTTTGCATTAATGAAACGCCCCGGTACTAGCCTTTCAATCCCTTTCCTCCCAGCTTTACCTCCTGACATTGTGACACCTCCTCATCTGACCCCTTATCACTTTCTCCTCCAACCACCCCCCCTCCTTCATTCCTCTGCCATCCAGTCGGGGAGGAGCCCCACGGGGGGATTTTGTCAGGGAGAATAGCAACGTTGATCTTGAAGGCTTAAGACCCTACTGTACCTGTCAACAGTGTGGCTTTGGCGCTGACGACCAGCAGCTTAAGTCATTTGAAGTTGCTTCTTTTTTTAATGAGGAGGGGAGGAGGCGCAGCGAGCGCTGACAGCCAGTCAGGGTCTTGAAATAATTCCATACCTCTGAATAACCAGCGGTGTCTGTCTGACTTAATCCCCCCCCACACACACACACACACACACACACACACACACACACACACGCATGCACGCACATACACACCTTTAAGGTAGTGGAAATAAAAGCAGGTTGCAGGGCTAATAATGTGGAAGTGGTGGCAGAGAGGACATCCTCGTCCTGTCACAATGCAGACTGCAGTTCTGCTGTAGCACAGTGGATCGACTCCATGAATCAAACGAACAAAGACTCATCCTTAATTACAATTAAAAAATGATTGCAACTCTGTCACTACAATACAAAAAGACATAACTTGGGCGGCACCCAAAGATCATTTTTATTCAATCAATCAATCAATCAATCAACCAATCACGTCACACGGGTGAACATAAGACTGACATGACACTGCCATAACCATGACATGACACTTGTCATGAACATGAAGGAGTCTTTATGAATGTTCATCTTGTCATAAAGTGTCATGACATATTTATGTTTTCTCTTGGTTAATGTGAAGTTCTCAGAACAAACATCAAACATCTCAAACTATGTCAACTTTGCATTAAAAATGTCATAATTTACACAAAGACTCTTGAGACGCAATGAGTAGGTTGTTGTCCTGAAACCAGCGGGTCAGGTCCTCTATTTCTTTTTGGTAGGCCTTTTCACTGGTGTCTGTGATCAGGCCCTGCACAGCTGTGTCATCAGCAAACTAATGACGTTTTGATGGAGTTGGAGTCAAAAGTTGCTACACAGTTGTGTGTGTACAGGGAGTAAAGCAAGAGATTTAAAACCGCCCTTGGGTGCTCCGGCATTAAGGATGAGGGTGGAAGACCCTCACTACCTGGGTGGAAGACCCTCACCACCTGGGGTCTCCCTATCAGGAAGTCAAGGATGAACATGCATAGTGAGGTGTTTAATCCCAGGTCCCTGAGCTTTGTGATGAACCTGGATGGAATTCATCAATCCTTATAGAGCTGGCTCAGGTTTGCCTTGGACCAGCTCTTAGTTATGCTGTTATAGTTTTAGACTGCCGGGGGACTTCCTTTGACACACTGAGCTCCTCTCTCCTCTCTCTTCCCATCTGTGTGCATCCATGTCCAAGAAATGCCTGTTACTAACCTAGCTCTGGGGAGCTTATTCCTCGGAGTCCTTATGTTTTATCGCCCCGTAGTTTTCCTTGGATTAGGGTGGCATCTAAATCATGGTTGCAACTGTCGCCGTGGTCCTGCTCCGTGCCCTGCTACACCCTGCTGCGCCCTGCAGTGCCCTGCTACACCCTGCTACTCCCTGCAGTGCCCTGCAGTGCCCTGCTACGCCCTGCAGTGCCCTGCTATGCCTTGCAGTGACCTGCTATGCTCTGCTACACCCTGTAACGCCCTACAGTGCCCTGCTACACCCTGCTATGCCCTGCTACGTCATGCTATGCCCTGCAGTGCCCTGCTACACCCTTCTACGCCTTGCAGTGCCCTGCTACACCCTGTAACGCCCTGCAGTGCCCTGCTACGCCATGAACTACTACAACTACTATTTCTAGTCATAGTTGCATTATCTTTATTGTGACTAGTATTGCCATTGTTCATCACACCCCCAACTGGCACCGTCACACACCGCCTACCAAGAGCCTGGGTCTGTCCCAGGTTTCCCAAGTTTTTCCACGCCACTGTCACACTAAATGCTTGCTCTTGGGGGAAATACTCTACTCTATCTGTAAAGTGTCTTGAGATAACTCTTGTTATGATTTGATACTATAAATACAATTGAATTGAATTGAACTACGGTGTTATGGGTTAGGGTTAGTGTGTAATAGTGTGGTGCGAAGGGTGTGTGCTATGGCGCCTTTGAAAAAATGTTCAAGATGACTTCTGAAAAGCTGTAACCAGGGAATTATTGGCATCTCTGGTTGACTGTCACATTCCCTGCCGGTTTCTGACAAGGACCTGCTGGACACCCCCTGGCACCAGGTTCCAGACTTTTGGGGACAGGGCTTTCTCTGCCAATGCTCCCACACTCTCGAACAGTCTACCACTCCACGTCCGCTCTGCCCCATCCCTGGCCATGTTCAAAAAGCACCTCATAACATTTCTTTTCACTAAGTCCTTTGACCCCTAACCCCCCCCCCCCCAAATAAAGTTGTTATTATTAAATCTTTGAGATTTGTTTTGGGTTGCTGTTTTACCTGTGCCACAAATCTGTCCATGATTAATCATTATAGCTATTTTAAAATGACTTACTTGTGATTTTTTATCTCTTTTCTGAAGGGAGGCTTCACTTCTTTCTTTGTCAATTTCTCCCTCTCTTATTGGGTCTCATTACTTCGCTCTCACTTTCTTTCTCTTGGCTGGGATAATCCCCGCTGTAGGGGACTTCAAAGTGCAGGCCAGCCAGGGAAAAGCCTTAATTACCCATTTGGCTCGAAACTCAAGCCACATCACAACCCTCCACGGTCTGTCCGACTCCGCACTCCTGTCTGTAAATAATTCTATCCTATTCCTGACTGATCAGAACTTTCGTAATTAAGAATCATTAGACCATATTCAGTATTTTTTTATTTATTTAGTGACATCTTCAATGTAAGGTTTATCAAGACACAATGACGGTTAATGTGTTGTTTTACTAGAAACATAGATGCACTCATACGTTCCATTACATAATATTTCATTTTCAAATCATCATTTGGGGAATCTGACATTAGTTTGCATAATTTGTCAATGGCATAAATAAAGTAAAGGCTAATTCATTCATTAGTTTATTCATTAAACCCATATGCCTGTGTGACATATATGGAAAATGCAGTGCTTTCAGAGGACTTTTGTAATCGTCACGTTGCTGCCAACGGTGTAGTCTACTGAGGATGTTCCCTGTCTGTGCATTCAATGCAATTCTTAATGTGTTTTGTCATATTTGTCATACACTGAAAACAATTCTCTGCTCTCTAATGGGCAGGACACAGCCTCTCAGCTGATACAGACAGATGGGCTCATTTCTATTTCTAACGCCGGGTTGCAGTGGACAGTTTTGATTATTGGGGGGTTTATATATATATATATATATATATAACTCATTGAAAGCTACACTTCAGAAAACTACACTTCAGCTGTCTTTTTAATAACATTTAATGATCACTTATTTATTGTGGTCATTGGAAAATATGGAGCTCTACTGATTGATGGTGAGGTTCAACATATTAACAAGTAGCAGTGCCACCAGTGAAGTGATGTGCTTTCAGTTGGTGCAGCCAATAAGAGGAAAAGACGGCTAGTGTGGTTGATAAGTGTGTGCACAGTGATTTTAAATTAGCTGAATAACTGGAGGGTTAGAAATGTTTTCACTGAAGGTATCAGATACAATTATTGACACCCGAAAGAAATTAGAATATACTTACAGTGAATGTATTTTTACTTCATTACAATAAAGTGTAGCAATTAACAAGATAACAGTAAACAATGTTATGTCGAAGGTTACAGGACTGAAACATAAACTGTGTGATGTTTTGACAGAGTTTTTCAGGTATGAGTGTACTGTATGTCCATAAGAAAATAGAATATACTTACATGATTGTGTTAGTATCACATAGGATAGTAAGTGTGATGTGTTAAAGCTTACTGAACTTGTCAGATAAACAATAAGTGTAAAAGAACATTTCAATAAAGGTTTAGAGGCTCAAAGTGAATTCAAACTTACTAATACTGATAAAGTTTCTTGTTAATGACAACTAAGAGGATAGCAGTAAACATGGTGTTGAGGTACAGTGCAGCTCATGAGTATAGGAACCCATGCTACAGTTGACTAAAACGAGGAATAAAAAAATCATCTTTTGGAAATTGATCTTAATGCCTTAATTGAAAAAAATAGGAAAAATCCAACCTTTAAGAAAACCAATTTTCTTTGTGAATGAATAATGTATTGTAAATAAATAAATGTTTTTCCTTAAAATACAGGGGGCATAAGTCAGTACAGCCCTATGTTAAATTCCCATACAGGCAGGCAGACTTTTATTTTGAAAGGCCAGTTATTTCATGGATCCAGGATACTATGATCCTGGTAAAGTTCCCTTGGTCCCCACATCATCACATACCCTTCACCATACCCCCACATCATCACATACCCTTCACCATACCCCCACATCATCACATACCCTTCACCATACCCCCACATCATCACATACCCTTCACCATACCCCCCCATCATCACATACCCTTCACCATACCCCCCCATCATCACATACCCTTCACCATACCTAGATATTGGCATGGGGTACTTTCCATAAAATCATCTCTCAATGCAAATCAAACCAGCTAACTGAAATAAAACCATGCCAATCTCTAGGTATGGTGAAGGGTATGTGATGATGGGGGGGTATGGTGAAGGGTATGTGATGATGTGGGGGCCAAGGGAACTTTATCAGGATCATAGTATCCTGGATCCATGAAATAACTGGCCTTTCAAAATAAAAGTCTGCCTGCCTTTATGGGAATTTAACATAGGGGTGTACTGACTTATGCCCCCTGTATTTTAAGGAAGAACATTTATTTATTCATGATACATTATTCATTCACAAAGAAAATTGGTTTTCTCAAAGATTGGATTTTCCATAATTTTTTCAATTAAGGCATTACGATCAATTTCCAAAAGATGATTTTTTTTATTCCACCTTTAGCATGGGTTCCTATACTCATGAGCAGCACTGTATACTTAACCTGGTTTAAACAGGTCAACTGTATTAACTGGAGAACTAGAATTCTTTACACTAAGGGTTCCAGATGTAATTTTAGACGTTTAAATGGAATAAAATCATACTTATCATAAATGTGTAAAAATATCCCGTTAATACAGTGTTGTCATTAACAGGATAACAATAATCTCTACTATGCAGTAAGCAGAGTCAGTAAAGGAATAGCAGTTAATTGTGGTGTGTCCCAGTTTAAATATCCTGTTCATGACTACACAACCGTTAATGTCTATTAGCAGGATAATGGTGAATTGTGATGTGTTAAAGTTTACTGTTCTGGTCATAACTATCTGATAGATAAACAGTTAAACTGTATACAGTTTAAAAAATAAACAGGAGGGTTACAAATTATTCAGACTTAATTATAGATGCAGAAAATGCAATGTAACAGTCAATTGTGATGTGTTGACTGAGCGGCTTTGTTTATATGTCATTTTGACACTAATACATATTAATAAATGACATGTTGATGTTTGAAAGTCTCTAGGTTTTGATATAAATGCAGATATAAATGTCGAAATCTATTTCTAATATTGCACCTGTCAATATAGAAGGAAATATTCTGGAGCCTATTTTGCCATCAATACTGCCGACGTCGTCTTTGCTGTAATCAGATCAGTATATATTTATGTTTAACATGGTATTTCATTTTATCAATAGGAAACATACATGTGTACAGACAAGGCTAGCAGCAGCAGCGCCGCGTCAGACACGTTTCTGGTGTGTAAAGACATAGAAAAATCCACGCAGCGGACACGCAGCAGAAACGCCACGCTCACGCCACGCAGGCAGTGTGTAGCCGGCCTAAGTGTTTATTTCAGTTCATTTACTTTCCATGTGCTGCTAATGCACCATCATTTTGTGGTGCGGTGCACTTTAAAAAAAGGAGAAGTAGACAGCGGGAGTCTCAATGTCATGTTTACTGTAACCTGTAAATGGCGTCCACTGGCTGCATCTCAGTGACATCATAGAGAATACAAGCCGCAGCCTATAGGAGTCAGTTCATGTATTTAAATAAAGTGACATCACAAACAGCATTACATCTCTACTCCAAAAGCCCCGCCCCCAGTCCCAAACCCCTCCACCTCTTTGTTATTGAACATTATTACATCTCAAAAATGACATTTTCTTAACTTCATCCCAACGCTGCTTTTTATTTATTTATTTTTTTATCATTTTGAATACAAACATGAGGGAATCTAAAGCTAGCTGACAATGTGAAATTGATTTTATTTTGATTGGAAGAACCTGGTGGGAGAACCAATAAAAACAGAAATGAAGAAAGTATCAGGAAGTGGCTGACAATGCAAGCCTACTGTCATCAGAAATGCAACCTTACTGGATTAGCTTATGCTTCTTTAAGAGAGGTGATGCTGATGGGAAATTCAGTAGCTCTCAGGGTTTTATCTAAGCACCAACTATTTTCTATGAGTTTTTTTAAAAAAGCATTAAAGGAATGAAATACACAGTCAGGTTGTTTTCTTCTTCATCATCTTGGCACTTCTTTGATTAGCAGGTGTTCATATAATTGTGGGAAGCAGTAAATGAGTTTGGAGTTAAGATGTTTTCAGGACTTTTTCAGGACTAAATTATGCCTAATACCTGAAGCAGAACTTAAGAGTTTGTGAATATTTCAGGTGTATGTCCATCAGTGTTTCCATGGTCCCCTTTCTGCTGGCCAGCTAAAAGAAAATGAGACAAACAAGCAGAGGATGAAGAATTGTAACAGCTTGTATTTGTGCTCTGTTCTCATGCCCAGAAATATCAACAGGGCATGTGCCTGAAAACTGACATGGAGGTCACAAAGGTCAAACAGAATAACCTGCCCTAAGCCCCCCACCACCACACACACACACACACACACACACACACACACACACACACACACACACACACACACACACACACACACAGGGAGTCACTGCCAGTGCCAGTTAGAAATCACAAACAAATGAAAAGAAAAAAAAATGGTCAAACAAAATTTAAACAGCGTAGTCATAGAAAACTATGTACAACCAGTTGAGCGGTAAACAAAACATTGACTGGTGTTTTTGTCACTAAACACAAGTCCTTTAGACCCCTTTCTGTACAACGTGATTCATTACAACAGTACAAATTCATCAGGTTATTTATCCTGCCCAATGAGAGGAAAAATAGCTTGTGGCATCCTGTGAGTTGTATCTTGTGACTGGCATGAAGTCACTCTCCCCCTGCACCAGATATAATATAATACTCAGAGTACCCTATTCACAAAAGGATGCACATATGCCTACAAGTTAAAAAGACAAGCTCCTTAGGAAAGACAGCAAGTGCCTACACATGTATTTCAAACCGTCCATGAAGAATAAGCCATTCCAGAAGAAGAAATATAGATACAAGTCAGGATTCTCAGTGTGTTTTTCCTGAAAAGCAGAACCAATGTTCTGCCAATTCTAAGGGTCAAACCCCCCCCACCCACCCCTATCCTTAACAGCCACCCCACCACCAAATCCAAGTTTGTTACAGCTCAGTCATTTTTTAATTTGTTTATTTTTTTTTTTTTATTTCATTACACCCAAGGCAGAATAAAAGTTACTAAAACTTAAGACTTACAGTTACAGTGACAAAAACAGTTTAAGAGACCCACAATTTAAATTGGACTGCAAAATAAAAAATAAAAAACAACCTTTGTCTATTTTTTGTAAAATGCCCAGGCATTCTCCAATATTACAAATACTGGTATACTTTTACAGTAAACAAAAAAAGTAATATATATTCATATATATTTATATATATACTAAAAACCCGTCACCAAAAAAAATAAGAAAAAAAATTATATACACATCGCCACTACGGCATTCAGAGAAACTTTATAAGCAAACCTGGAGAGAAAAAAAAAATACTCGTTTGTTTAAAACACACATACACACAAATATTATTTTACCCTTGTACTTGTTTCAATACTGTAAACTTATTTTAAGACAGAGTGCACTAAATTCTCTTTTTAGTTTCTGCATTTCCTGATTTTTGTCGAGTCTCTTCCTTGACTTTTTATGTGGCTTTTGTCCACTCCTGGAAATTTCTGTTGTGGGACAGACTCTTGTCCTTATGAGTGAGGAATTTGATATATATATATATATATAGGTTTGTGCCTTTATATGTACATATGCATACATATATACACACACAGACACACAGATATTGTGCTGGGTACTCCTAAGCCTAAACACAGCATTGTTTCATTTGTATTGATTTAAACATTTCTGTTGAAATGTCAAATTACAAGTTAAAGTTAACAACATTTTACATTTTCTTTTCTTGTTCAATTTGATGCTTAATAAAAATTGTTGCATTTGTCTGAGACAATAAATAGGAAGATCGCTATTCAAGGCACACTCATGTCAAATTGAATCGCAGTACAAAAACTGTCCCAAATAAATAGTTTTTTTAATTATTTCTTTATATTTTAGAGTGCCAGCATTGGGAAAGCCTAGCCTAACAACCCTGGGCACTTCAGCGTCAACAGATCCCAAGCTCTAGACCCTTTAGTACCTTTTTCTGTCCAGCTCTGTGTGTGTGTGTCGGACTGAAATATTTTAAAGTGTGGGTCTGTTGTTAAGAGCTCTGAATTTATACTTTGACAGCATTCACATCAGATCTGATTTAAAAAAGAAAGTGCCACTATGAAGTGGATGGGGCTCAATAAAATGATGGTTAAAAGAACAAGGAGCATGGAGTGAACTGATGCTCTTACTATTAGTCTTACTACTTCAGCACACACTGATATATATGTATATTTCCTCTTCTACACAAAACTGTCCCACAACTAACTGTGAAACTTTGAAGGATTCCTATTCCTGGAGAGGTGACTTCATTAATCCGATTTTACAATTATAAAATCACTAATACAATACAAGTCAGAATTACTGTCCCATTATTTGAAACAAATTTTTAGATATTTTAGCACAAATAAATGCATAGAGATGTTGATTTTTATAAATGTCGACAATAAATTCAGAGAATTCAATTTTCTGCAGAAATGTAGTTAAAGTAGTGGCATCTGCCATGTATGCACATACATTTAACCCTTTCTAAACTGATTGATGTTATAATTAGAGGCTGTGACTTCAAATATAAATGAGACTAATGGCGTCTTTCCATTACATGGTACCTGCTCGACTCGCCTCGACTCTACTCGCCTTTTTTGGTTTTCCAAAGTACCTGGCACTAGCTAACAGGTACTTTTTTTTTAGTATCACCTCCGTCGAGGTTCCAAGCGAGCTGAGGCGATACCAAAAGGTGACGTGAAAACCTGCAGACTCCTGATTGGTTGGAGAGAATCGTCACTAATCACTGCGTCATCATTGCTAGTGACGGTGGTGTCCTGAACAAACCCCCCATCTTTAAATAGTTTAGCCAGCGGTGTTTTTTTTTTTTTTGCTGCCTCCAGCTTCTTTTGAAACTAAATATGTCTGCTGGCTGTGGCAACAGCCACATGCCGAGAATCAAAAACAACACACCTTCGACGTTCTGTGTGCGTGTCGCGTTAGGTCACGGCAGTTTCCTGTGGTGTAGCTATGACGACCAGCCACGCTTGCCTCACACATGAGGCGGTACTAAATCTGCAATGGAAAATGGAGGACGGGGAGTCGAGTCGAGTCGAGCAGAGCAGAGCCGAGCAGAGCAGAGCTGGTACTAGCAGTGAGTAATCGCCATAACTGCTTAGCCCGGTAGGGAGGACAGAGGGCAGCAAGGGATGCTGTAGAGGACAAAACTGGCCCTAATTATTTCATTATATGATGAAATAGGAATGCTTCTGGAAGTATAGGAATTAATGGGTAAATGAAAAAAAGTATTATAGCTCACCCTGAGATGTCCCTGTGCTCAGTCTCTTGTCTCATTCTTCTATCTATCTCTATGCATACTCGTATTGCATGGCTTCATGCTCAGTTTACTCCAAGTAAATAATATAGCCTAGATCATATGGCGTCATGCAAAATAGAATGCATGGATGTATCAGTGTAGCTAAGATGGAGGGGGGGTGTAAAGCAGAAGAAATGAGGGATGGTTATCGTAGCGTTGTCAGGGCTTGGTACTACATACCAGTCAGCAGCTGCCTTATCTTTTCATTTCTTCTGGCTGGTAATGATATTCTCAAAAGGAGACAGGGTTTATGAACCTTGGGATCCTCTTTGATTTTAGATTTACTGTCAAATATGATGCTCAGTGCTACATATCCAATTATATTGACATGTTTTAGACTCAGTTCATGCTACAATGCCAAAGGATTGTTGTCCGCGTATCAACATCACACAAAATAGACTAATTCTAGCATTCTCAGTTAACGCCACTTTCAAATTGAAGATTGAATTCAGCTTCTCTCCAAGAAATCGCACGTTTAGCTTAATATACAATTTCCTACAAGCAGCGGTCAAAAAAGATTACTTAAAATGGACTTGTCTTCTAAAAAACTCTCAGGATATCATTTCGGTTTTTAAAAAACAGAGTAACGCAAAATCAAAGTAAACAATTTTCTTTTAAATGTCTAACTAATAATGTACCTGCACATGCCAAAATACAAAATCCAATAAATACAGAAATTATTGCACAGTTAAAGGCTCCACATATGTTATAACTCAACTGACTGATTGTTTTAAAAGGAACCCCAAATGAGGCAGTTTAGACAGCTTCAATTGGTGTTAAGATCTCTGTTTTCACTTTTTTTCTCAGTTGGCAGTTTTAAAAACACAAACTTAACCCAAAACTAACATTTCAGAAAAAGAGTATCCAGCTACCCCATTTTGTGTATTTTTTTTAAGTCAAAGTGTGGCGCAGAGTATGGAAACAGAGAACATGGTTTAGGTTCTCTCTGCTTGTTCAATTTTGACCTCATTGGTCATCAAATGTTCTCCGTGCCACTTTTTCATATGTTTTTCCAGAGTGCTGTACACGCTGAAGGGCATTTGGCAAATGTCACAGCGATAGACCTCCTTACCATGCTGGCCATGTGTCTTCATGTGGCGAGTGAGCTTGGAGCTCTGGGCGCAGGCATAGTTACACAGCTCACACTTGTAGGGCCTCTCGCCAGTGTGACTGCGCCGGTGCACCGTCAGGTTGCTACAGTTCTTGAACACCTTGCCGCAGTATTCACAGGTGTCGCACCTCCTGCTATCCTTGGAGCTAGGTCGGCCTGGACCTCCACCCAGATGAGGCGTGCTGCCTCCACTGGCGGTGCCACTGCGGCCCGACAGGCCTCCATCCAGCAGGTCGCCCGGAGGCGTTGAGAACCGCAGGCTACCGTTCTCGGACGAGTGCTCAGAGGAGGTGGCGAAGGGCGATTGTCTGGAGTCAGTGAAGCCTAGGAAAGGGTCTTTGATGAAGTGGCGTGAGGCAGCATAGCCCACTAACCACTGGGAGTAGACGTTCTCAGAGGGGATGTGGGGTGCTGGGGGAATGTCCAAGTCCTTCTCAATCTTGATCCTCTTATTTGAGGAGTTGGACAGGCTGGGACTAGTGATAGGGGTTGGCTTACGGGGAAACAGGCCTGAGAAAGAGTCACCGGAGCCACAGTTCCGGCCATTAATGGTTGTCCTCTCTTCCTGCTGGTGGTGGTCCATCTCCCCAGCCACTGAGTCCTCATCCCCAGTGTCCCGCTGGCCATCTGAGCCCCTCTTGGAGAAGGGCATCCTTTTACGATTGTCAACTATCAAATTATTGTACTGCTGTATAGAGTTGAGACCTCCACCTTCCACCATCTTCTCAATGGCAAGTGATGACTTCTCCTCTGAGGGCAGTTTAGAGCCATTCTCTCTGTTCCGGTAGAACTCAGACTCCATGCTGAAGTTGGATTCTGGTCGACTCTCATTCTCAAGTTCCTCTTCTTCCTCCTCCTCTTCTTCCTCCTCATTGCCTTCCCCATGGAAGTCACCATCACGATTCTTCATGCCCTCACCTGTGACATCACTGGTGCCTGGCTCTGGGGAGCTTGTGGTGGACAATCCATCATCTGAGCGCCCTGTCAGGGATCCAGCCTTGTGCATGTGGGTCTTCATGTGTCGCTTTAGCTTGCTTGCCTGAGAGCAGGCGTGGTCACACAGCTGGCACTTGTATGGTTTTTCTCCAGTATGGCTGCGCCGATGCACCACCAAGTTGCTCTGGAACTTGAAGGTCTTACCGCAGAACTCACAGGACTTGACCTTGTTCTGTGTCTGGGGAGGTGTGGTGCTGTTTGGGGGCATCGGTGGTAAGGGAGGGGTGCTCATAAAGGGTGATTTTGGCCCTGGCTGGAAGGGGTTGGGGTTTAGTAGTCGGTGCATAGGGTTGGCCCTGTTGGGTGACAACGGTGGTGTGGTGCTGTTGTTGTTCCCTGCCAACTCACGTAACCGCCTGGAGAAGTCCATGGACTGGGACTCCATGGCCATGGGCGTTAGCCGCATCACCCTCTCAAAGGCACTGGGGTGCTGTGAGATGAGGCCCATTTCCTCTGCGCTAAGGCGTTCCAGCCGATGGGGGTCCAGGTGGTGCCGGGGAGGCGGGCTGATGAATGGAGGCGTGTTGGGGAGGCGGTTCTCCATGAAGCCTGGGGGAGGCTCCCGGAGCAGGGAGCCCGTCATCCTCAGGAGATGGAAGGGGTTGTTGTCCCCGAGAAAGTTGGTGAGGGGGGACTGCGGAATGGAGTCATTGCCCATGGGTGGAGGCATAGTGATGCGTGGGGTGAGGGCTGTGCTGGAGGGGTTGGACTCCAGGTATATGCGAATGTTGTGGGTGTTCTGGACATGCTGCAGCAGGAACCAGGCGCTGGGGAAGGGCTGCTTACATGTGGTACATATATAACTGGAAGGCTCATCACTGCCCCCTGCAACACACAGAGAAAGAAATACATTGATTATTTCAGCTGATAACCAACTCATTTATACTACACTTTTAGAACTTCAGGCAGAGATGAACAAGCACATCTAAAATGACAAGAATTTTTCAAGTGCAAAATAAGACTTTCATTAGGTAAAATCTACTTCATTCATAAATCAAATTGCCATTAATAAAATTGCTTTTTAAATAACAGCCTATTTGCAGTATGTACCCTTTTTCTGTGCTGAAAAGCAGTGAGATTAGTGTGTGTGCTTTATATGCTGCCTAATACTTCTAGTAGCTGGAAAGGCCTTGTCTTATCATGTTGTCACATAAATGCTATGTACTTATCACACTTTTGACAAGTGCATTTTTACAGTCATACTGGATTGGCCCACACTGGGTCCAGGTTTTAAGAGGTGCTTAATCTCTCATGACACAGAGTGAATCTCCCACTACAAACTGCTGAATTATTACAAGTGTGACTGTGTGTATGTGTGTGTGTGTGTGTGTGTGTGTGTGTGTGTGTGTGTGTGTGTGTGTGTGTGTGTGTGTGTGTGTGTGTGTGTGTGCATCCCAGTGTGGTTTAGATGTACAGTTAGCATGAAGGTAGATGTATGTGAGCATACTGAGTGAATGATTTTAAAAAGCCGGAGGAAACCCCTCTAAGCAGTCTGTAATGTTTGCTGAGTTAGAGAAGCCAGACTCATATTGGTAAAGATAGACATTTTTCAAAAATCAGGCTAGAGTAAGAAAAATAAATGAGCGTATTGAGAAAAACAGCCTCCAATACACACACCTAGCATGAAGTTACAAAGAAGAGCAAAATAGTATATGATATATTTACTTTTATTAACATTAAAAAAGGCAGTTGTATCTGTAATATAACCTGGTCTGAATAAACAAGGCACAGTCTTCAAATACTGTTGGCGGAGGACCTTGAATTTATGACTCCACAATCACAAACATCACTTCCTTTAGAGTTAAGGATGGCAAATATGCTATCAATCAATTGTAAGGATTGAGGTGGAATCACAGAGAAAGAGAGGTAACCCAAATATCTAAACATTTTGTCATCAAGACTGATGATTTTGGGAAAGTAAGCCTTGCTCTGTTTTTTACTTTTAACAACTAATTAATACAATTGCTTTTATGTAAAATACACACAGGTTCTTGCAATTCAAATGGGACTTGTTACCACCACGACACAACCAAGCCGGATCCAGGACTCAAGGACACTGAACAGGCTAAGGAGCACTCCTACCGGGATTATATGCAGACACCCCCTCTACACACACACATCCACACACACACACACACACAGATAATGATAATTGTGTTCTTGTTCTCGCTCTCGTATTTATTAAATTAAAGGTTGTTGTCTTGACCTAGTACACTAATTTCGGGAAACATATGCTGCTGTAATTGTTTCACTTATTTGTGTGTGTATGCGTGTACATGGCTGTGGCTTTTTCTGGCAGCAACATACACACGCCCGCACACAAACACACAAGCACACACATACATACAGAAATGCTAAATACATGCAATTTATGTATTTAGTACATTTAAATCCCACGTTTGAATTTTGATAGGCCCTCCAAAGATATTTGCTACAAAATAATTCTGTTTAAATACATGTGAAAAGCGTGTCAGTAACATTTCATCTATTTATTACTCTACAGAAAAAAAAACTCTAAATGTTCATTTAATAATCAAGACTCAGTAATCCAATAATTTAATTTTTTCTCTGATGATGAAACTTTTACACTTATCCTCGTCCTGTGTGTGTGTGTGTGTGTGTGTGTGTGTGTGTGTGTGTGTGTGTGTGTGTTAAGGAGGACAGGCGAGAGGCGGAACAGCTGTTCACCTCTACAGTCCTTTTGAGCCTTTTGACTTAATTATAGTGGACAGCACATTCACACACACACACACACACACACACACACACACACACACACACACATACAATGAAAATAACAACTCCCCATGCTTCAGCTCTTGTCTGCACCTTTCTCTCTCTATGCTTTTATACACACAAACACACACACAAACACACATACAAACATACACAAGCTGTTTTACTGCTGAATATGAGACCCTGAATACTCAAAAAAAAAACATCCTTCCCTCGCTTGCTCGCTCTGTTTGCTTGACCCATTGAACCATGAGTAATAACTGGAGAGAGAGAGAGAGAGAGAGAGAGAGAAAGAGAGAGAGAGAAGCTCCTCCCTCCATCCTCCATCTTTCAGCTGAACTTCTCGTCTGCCGAAGTCATCGGGTCGATGTTTCTGCCCAACAATTAAAAGCTGTGTGTGTGTGTGTGTGTGTGTGTGCGTGGAAGAGGAAAAGGAAGAGTGAGAGAGAGTGTTTGTTTCTGCACTGAAAAGCCATTTCTCTCTGGCTACAGTGGAAGGAGCGGGACGTGGTTTTTGTTTGGGGGATGTGTGTGTGTGTGTGTGTGTGTGTGTGTGTGTGTGTGTGTGTGTGTGTGTGTGTGTGTGTGTGTGTGTGTGTGTGTGTGAGTGAGCGCACGCCCTCCCAGGGGAAGGCAGTCCAACGCAGATGGCAAATAAAGTATGCAGCCCGAGGCGGGAGCACATTATGCTAATTCTAATGTCAGCTGTACTTTAATATACGACTCTATTTAATCACCCCATTATTTCCTATTTCCATATGAAAAAACAGAGAGAGAGGGAGGGAGCGGCTCATCACTTGATTTGGTTGGTAGAATGCAGAGACCCATGTTTTATGGAGTGCTGTGTATGTGTACGTGTGTGTGTGTGTGTGTGTGTGTGTGTGTGTGTGTGTGTGTGTGTGTGTGTTTGTGTTTGTGGGCGTGGAGGGGAGGGGGGGGCACACTCCCTGATCGTCTTCTGCATATCTTCTTTCTTTCTCTTCTCTCTCTCTGACCTTGTTTACACTTGGTTATGAAATGCGTCTTGGGCGATGGGATCACAAGTGGACAGTGCTAAGTATAAACGACCAACGAGACGCATTGTGATCCACTCACTCAAACCACTTGCCAAGGTGGTCTGGGATGCATATGACCACATATCTTTTGTAGTGTAAATGCTAATGCATCCTGATGTGTCCCTGACAATTACGTAACAGGAAAATACGTCATTAATGCAGGATGTGGTGGTTGTTTTGGTAACTTGCCCATTTTATTACAAGTTGGACAAAGTGTTGCGTGCCCATCGTTTTGCCCTATGGAAGGAGATGTGTTGGAATCTGCTGACAGAGATATCTCCAGCTGACCTTCTAGTGGAAGTAAGGTAGGCAGTAAGAAAATCTTAACACAGGTGTGACGGCAATGTGTCTTGGCTGTCCACTTAACTTTTGATCACTAAAACTAAACAGGGCCTATGTGTGTTTCTGTCTTACACACACACACACACACACACACACATACACACACACACACACACACACACACACACACACACACACACACACACACACAGATATACTGTAATTCTGATGAGTGGAAACAAATTACTAGCAAATATTTGCACCTGCTAGCAAGCAACATTATGTCCTGTTAATACTTGTTCATTCAGCGCTGTCAGTCAAATGCAGCTTGCCTGTAACTAATTTCCCTCTTATTTAGTCTTATTAGGTATTCATTGTTTTCCAAATTACAGTAATGACTAATAATGGCAGAAAGGATACAAGATAACAACAATATTGCAGCCAAATTTAGCGGAAGAAAGCAATGCTAACGCAACACACAGCAGCCCGCAGCTAGCTAGCCATCGCAGCTAACATCACAGTTATGATAAGCTATCACTGCTTAATATTTCAAAACATTTTAGCAAAGTATAGATTTTACAGTTAATGCAAAATAAGATCAGTTGTAACATCTGTCGAAAGTAACAGCTATAGTGCGTACCTTTTTTATATTAATGGACGTCCGTTACATTCAAGCCGTTGCCAAATGAGTTGCTACAAAGCTAATTAAGACTATCAGCTCCACACAACTCTCTGGATTTCTCAACATGGCTATTCTCAGAAATGGGTGTTGTCCAGCAACTTTCCCGCGCAAAAACTTGAGTAAAGATAATTACCTCTTCTGAAGAGTCCATCATGTTTTTTTAATCCTCCGTGTCCTCCTTGGCTACTAGCAACTGTATGGAGGAGGGGGGTGCGCGATTGTGTCATGTGGATGTCATGGGGGGCGACAGAAACTACGCACTATAGCTTTAAGACAATAGAGGTTCAATAATATCAGTTACTATGTTAACATTACTAGAAACAAGTCGTGCTAGTTTAGAGTCAGAATAAGTTTTAAGATTTATATTCTTCTGTATCTTGGTAGCCTAAGAAAATGGTTGATTCCTTTTTTGGTAAAAACAGACCAAGTATATAGTTTCCGTACCAGTATAGTGAAATGTTAGCCTGCTATTTGCTACTGAGATTACAAGGGAATCTAATATCCAGTCCAGAGTTCAGCCTTTGGCTTCAGGGATTAGTGGTAATGAAGCATTTGTAAGCAGCTGTGAGCATTATTTTAACATAGGCATCAAATACCACTGTCCTCCTGCTGATTTATGCACCATTTGTTAAATGTTTCAATTTCAAACACAATATAGTATGCTCATACCTAGAATCTCATTTAATGGAAATACAGGAAATACAAGAACTTGAACTACTGTTTTAAAATTGATATAAATTGCACAAATCCACTTAGATCCACTATTAGATTAGAATTGGTAGTACAGTAAGACATACTGTACTACTTTCTCCCACTGACTCCGGTGCTTAAAGACTGGCCCGTTGCCTGTGTTTTGTTTGGCTCACGTTCACACACACACACACACACACACACACACACACACACACACACACACACACACACACACATACATACATACTTGAATGTGGAGGAAAAACATCCAAAAAGAAACAATATACATTGACAAATACACACTGGCTTGCATCCCTGTATCCATCCTTCCATCCTTCAGTAGCACTTGCTTCTAGGTATTCATCCTTCCTGGTTTGGTATCACACAGTATAAAACTCTCATTACTGACTGATTCTAGTTTTCACTATGATTCAATTTTCCATAATTACTGTGGCTGCGGCTAATAAAAATAGAAAGAGAGGGAACGGCTAGAAATTGGTGCGAAGGTCAACTGGCAGTTAACGGTGTTCATTTTCATCTCAGTGTATTCATCTGGGGCGGCTAATGGCCCAAATCCCCCTCCATAAATAAATATTGCTGGAATTACAGGTTAAATAGCTAAATTAAATCACAGCTATTACAGATGAGAGAGGGAGGAAGAGAGAGACAGAGAGAGGATTAGAGAGGGAGTCAAATCTGTGCAATTACAGAGGAAGCGCAGATCGCCGCAAAGTGTGCAATTAATGTGATGTAATTAATGTTGTTGTAGCGAGTGTCGGAGGAGCGCCGTCAGATTATTGTGTCAAATTATTACATACATCATTTTTCTCTAAAGAAGACAAACAGTGAAACCTCAAAAAGCCTGAGTATACGCACTCATCTTTACTCTTAAACTCCACTTACATGCTTTTACATTCAATTTACAGTGTCACTCTTTTCTTCTTTTCACTCTTCATTTTGTATCCTCTTAAACTCTCCCTGTGACACTTTACCGCAAGGTTTATTGAAAACTGAATTGCATCACATGAAACATGATTACACTGGTGTGTCGAGCAAAACCCAAAACCTGAAAATAGATTCAGCTTACTCACTGAACTTTACTACATTACAGCACAGGATTTATTGTCAATTACACACACTGTGTCTATGATAGAATATACTTAACTCAGGTTAAACTGAACTCTTTATCACGGTAGTATCACAAAAACTATTTGGTTCTTTACACTTAGAGGCAATCCTGGCTCAAGTGGAGGCATACACCTGTGGCTGGTTGCTCGAAGTGCCATACTTTAATACAGTCTTCTTTTCTTAGATTGTCTTTTATCTTGAAAATGTTCTTAAACTGGCAAACCAGTAAAAGCTACGGGATACACAGTAGTTGAAATCATTATTACAGTGTTAATAAGGAATTTTCTACATACTGTCCATACGCCAATATGTAGGCCTATGTAAATACATATAAAATATCAAATAGCTTTTTCAAAGCAATGAACTGTGGGCCACTGTCAGTATTGCATAAGACCAAAGCTGAACCAACTGGGTAAAATGGGCTACTGAACTCACAGGGACCCCAAAAACTACACGCTCAGTGCTTCCTGCTAATTTAACTGAAAATGTGTATGAGATTACAGTATGTGCCACTCAAGCACAATATCAACTGACATGACAGGGCCTTAACAGTCCTGCTTTATTACCTGAAGAGTGTCCCTGTCTTTAGGTCTTTATTGCTTTATTTTGTGTCTATATTGTGCATATTAATAATATAATGTGTTAAAACATCATCACACAGAAAGGTACTATTCTATTTTAGAAAAACTAAACATTGCATAAAGACTGGATGAAATGGTGGTTACTGTAATAGGGACCCAGCACATAATTTTGTGTAAAACAACTCTTTTGTTAGTTTGTTACTACAACTGTCTCGAAATCTTCAATTTAGAGAATAAAAATGTGTACGACAATAATCATATCACCATGATATGATTTTGCTAAAAGACAAGAAGTGATAAATAAACATTGAATTATTACCCAGCCCTATGGTGCACAACCACCCCCAACAACAAAACAATAAGGAGAAAGTTAAGTAACAATTAGCAGCTCCTTAGCTGAACAAATGGCTTTTTTTATGGCTTCTATTGTAAGTATTCTGAGTTTCTGAGCATTCCTGTGTCATACTATACTGTGTCTATGTCACTGTTAACACACAAACTTTGGAAAACTGTAGCCACATATAGAAGTGATCACTGCAAACCACTCATATATAAAGTCTCCAGTTTGAAAAAGTAACCTAGAGCCAATCATGTTTTTCCTCATTTAAGGTGATTCAAATACAATGACAACAGTTCTAATCCTGATTCATCTAGCGTCTCTTATTCATCCCTCTGCCATTCACTTAATCCCTCTGGTTAGGGTGGTACAGTACTCTTTTCCTCCTGTGTCCCTTCATATTGATCTCTAAATCAAGGAGGCTTACGAACAGTGTGCTGTACAGTAGCCTCCGCTCGCTCCATCCAATCAAAAGTGCATTAGAGACCCGAGCTGGTTTGCATACAGGATGTGCAGCAGCAGAGCAGGTCTTAATGTAAGCGGAGCAATGTCAGCGCTGAGGCATTTACATACAGAACAAAGCTGACATGAGCCAAGGGGGCAGTGGCTCAGTGCAGTGTGTGTGTGTGTGTGTGTGTGTGTGTGTGTGTGTGTGTGTGTGTGTGTGTGTGTGGGTGCCTCTCTTGGCCTTTCCTCGCACTTGTGAAAAGTTTCCTGACACATTTTTTCAGTCACAAATCCTCTTCTTGCATGGCTAATGTCCTGTTTATCATCATAGCACGGCAACAAATACATGCAAATTAGATGTGTGTTGGAAGTGTGTGTGTTAGAAGTGTGTATTTGTGTTTGTTTGTGTGTGGGTCCTCCTAATGAGATAATTTCAAAAAGCAGAGCTCATTTGGTGCCACGTTCCCAGTATTCTTTAAGCAGTCTGTTAGTTTTGAATGAAGTGGTTTGAGAGCAGGGTTTTAACGTCATCCAACCGGCTTTTTTTAAATTGGCTTTAATAGCTTGCGCCTAAAATCACTTACAGGACCACACAGAAGCAGCTTTAATTAAACAGCCCTAAATGTACGGAAATGAGAATCTCACACTTTTCCTCTGACAGCACAGTCAGTATGGGCTTTATCTGCTGCGTGTGAGTCAAGGATTCACTACAGCTACTTCACTAGAAACTCCTTCTGGGGAAACTGAGTCATCTCTGAGCTCAGCTCGCCGCAGATGCCGTTGGCTAAAGACCAAGAGGCAAACCCCAAACTCTTGCTGCTATACAGGCGGTTACCGTCAGTCTACATGCCATGAGCTGGGTTCCCATCCAAGGTTGTTTTCTTCGTGAATTATGACGTGTCGAAATGTGAAAAGCTGAATGGAAAATTCTATATGTTGTTTTGAATAATGTTAAGCTCATTTAAAGAAGGGATTGCTTTTTGTTTGGTTTTTCAAAAGAAAGAATCTAGAGGGATGAAAAGGGGTGTGTGCTGCTTCACACAAAAAAAGTAGGACAGAAAGAATCAAACAGTGACATTAGACAGCAGATATTCCTGCTCAAAAAGCCATGGTATTGCCATTTTTCAGTCACCACCTTGCTAGCTGTTCAACATGAATATGACTTCCTCATTTATTCTTAATCTCACCTACAAAGCTCTCATTGACTCAGTTGTTTTTCCGACCTGTAAAATACTACAACAGACCTACTTTCCTTACTTTTCCCTTACTTTTTTTTTTGGGGGTGGGGCTTTTGTTTTTATTTGATAGACAGAAAAAGTGAGCTACCCTTCACCCAACACCACACATACTTGTAAAAGGTGGATGTGGTCTTCACATCAGAGGTATGAAACAGGCTGAGAAAATGCTATCGTGGGCAGCAATGGTCCTAAAATTGTCAATAGGCTACCTACATACTCTAAGGCAGGTGCAGTGGTACCGACCTTGCCCCCCCCCCCCATTTCATTGTAATTAAGACAGAAAAAGAGCAAAGTTTGAATCGAAAAAACCGAAAGGTGGAGCGAAAAAGGTCGGACAGAAAGGTTGCTGAGGATGAGCGACATGACAACCTTCGAGGAGGTTATACTGCTACTGCTAGGCTAGTGACAGTGTTAACATAGCTGGCCAGTTACTGTAGCAACAGCACTGCCAATGCTATACTACTCAGGTGGCTTAAAATGATCTCATATTAGTGGTTGAGAGTGGTGTATTTTGTTAATGTGCTGTTGGCTTTGATTGACAGTACCTGTGCTGTAAATCCTGTTGTTGAGATACAGGTGAATTCATTCCTAGTTATTGTGCTGTTGGCTTTGAGTGTAGCTGTATTGTAAATCCTGTTGAGGTACATGTGAATTTAGTTATTGTGCTGTTGGTATCCAGCAGAGCTGCTTGATCTCACCAGGACCAACTCCGATAAAAAGGTTAACAGGTTGCATTGCAAGAATCAACATGAGCTGCATTTATTTTTATTTTCCCTCTCTCTCTCTCTCTCTCTCTCTCCCTCTGTAACTCTATGGCCTTCACTCTTTCGCTTTCAGTCTATGCAACCTTCTTTCATCCCAGCATGAGTTGAACTTTAGGATTACCACATCTTCTCTGCGTGGTACTCAGCCAACAAAGGTGTGTGTGTATACACAAGCCATGGCAGAGGGATGTAGGAAGAGACGAAAGGGGTTTTGGAATTCTTATGTTATGAATTTTAAAGGAAGGCTTAGCTGATCATAACCAAATCAGAATGCATTCAGTGCATCAAGGGAGTGGAGTAGCAGCAGGAGGTGGAAGAAAAGGAACTCTGTCTCACACGACATGGCAAGAATCAAGTAGTCCTTAGTGCAGTGGTGAAAATTAGGAGTTGAGAAGCAATCCAAAACAAACTGCCGCAGTGAGTTTGTGTGCCCTGTTCACAAATTAGAGGGATTACCAGAAGAGAGTGCCAGAGCATACCAGCTAATCCCACACACTGGCCCGCACCACTGCACTTGGGGAGTGTGTGTGTGTGTGTGTGTGTGTGTGTGTGTGTGTGTGTGTATATGAGGGGTGTGGTATCAGGAAGAGCTCTGTCGGGGCATCGTCTTCCCCCAAACACACCCCCTGGTGCCAGTGGTCCCCCTAATCCTGGACACACACACACACACACACACACACACACACACACACACCATGCAGAATGCCTTGGTATTTGTCAGTGTGTGTTGATGATGAGACAGGGAAGTTCGGGTGTGGGGGGCTAATATAATAGTTAAAGGGGCGGGCCTTTGAGTGTAGTTTCAAAGGTCTCTTGTAAAATAAGAAACAACAAATGTGATTCAGATTTGTAGCGTATAAGGTGTAAGGTCATATAAGGTCAGAGGCTGTAATACTTTGCAAGCTGAGGTCGGTGGCAATTAAGTACCAAAAAATGAAGAGGTCATTGACTATCTATGGGCACTACTTGGTGTTGGAGCTGTTATTCAGGTCCAGGTGTTTTCTCTATTTGGTGTGATAGAACTCGACTGGTCGGCACAGAGCCCTAACCTAAACCCAATACAACACATTTGAGATAAACTGGACTGTGAGCCAAAGCTTAACACCCAACATCAGTGTTGGACCTCACTAATGCTCTTGTGGCTAAATGGGAGAAAATATCTGCAGCCAGGTTCAACATCTGGTGGAAAGGCTTCCCAGGAGAGTGGAGGCTCTTACAGCAGTATATGAATGCCCATAGATTTGGAATTAGATGTTTAGCTTTCACATATAGGTGTAATATTTTTTTGTTTGTACAATGCTCTACAATATCACTATGTTTCGGTTAGGGAAAGACCATGTCGCAGGATGCAAACTCTTGTCTCCTGCGTGAAAGTCAGATTTTCTACCACCACCCGAATGCCCTTACTGTTTGTCTCCACTAGATAAAAGAGGAAGATCTTTAGTGCTTTTCTATTCGGCAAGGACGGCTCCTCTGTGGAGACTCAAAGTGTTTTTGTCTTTTGAGGTTTAGTCATTGACATCTTGTCAGGTGAAGAGTTGGCTTGGTCTCTGTAGACACAATAGAGAAACTCTGCCATGAGCCTGATTTGACCAGGACAGTGCTCCAACACATTTTTGGATCCCTCTCTCTCTCGCTCCTCTTGGTCTTCCTGTCGCCTGTCCCATCCAAATTCTCTCCCTCCTTCCCTCCACTTATATAAAGCTCATCCAAATTGCACACTGCCAAGTGGGAGTCTCCTGGAACACACCATACACACACGCATACATGCCAGAGCCCCATCCCAGACTATGATGTAGCAGTGCCCCTTCTGTCTGAATAAGACATATTACATCGCTGCCTGACACCGGCGTCAAGAAAAAAAGATGTCTCTCTTTCTCTCTCTGCTGTTCCTGGACCTCTCTCTCTCTCTCTCTCTCTCTCGCTCAGCCAGTGAACCAGACAGAGTTGAGTGTAATACCAGGTTTATGAATTCAACATTATGTCCTCTGATCGGCTTCACCTTTTAAACTTCCAAAGCAAAGCAGAGATATTTTCTTGTAAATGTAACCTTTAGCGGCTTTTTTTAAATATCTCCCTCCCTGTAAAATGACAGAATAAAACAAGACATATTGGAGTTGACTAACTTCACCCGTGGAGACGTTGAGGTGGAAAAAGAGGTGAAGCAGGGAGGGGAGAGGGGGTAAAAATGAAGGAGTGTAGCCTGGGGTCTGAGTGTTATGGTCAGACTCCACTTGTTTATACAGAAATGGCAGCGAGAAGTAGGAGCAGGGAGGAAGGGGGACTTGGAGGGAGGCAGGTCGAGGATGAGAGCAGATCCAGACCAGATGGAGGTTAGAGGAGGGCATGGATGGAGGGATGAGGGGACAGGTCTGTGCTGGAGGCCCTTATAAGGCCTGGCTGACTAGAGAGCTCTGGAAAGTCAGGAGAGCCACAGCAAAACATACCTGCAGCAGGGACAGGGGGGAGCCACCTAAAGTGAGTCTAACCAACAATCAAATTTGCAGAGTGTTTTTTAAATCATATAATCTAGCATAATACTGTTGGATCATACTCATTTGATACTAATATTGTAGGGACATTTTTGTAGTTGTTGCCAATATTTATCAGTTATGCTAACATTGTGCTCTGCAACGTAATTGTTGAGATCGGGGGACTCGGATCACTACGAGAAAGTCTGATCTGGCAAGAAACATGAATAATAAGATGATCAGACAGGTTGTAAACATGCCAACAGTACCTCCAGGTTATCTAAACTAAGTTATTCAGAAGTAAAATGCACCCAAAATATACGTAAGTGATAATCTCTCATTCATTTCGAAGTTTGGCTAACCTGGAGGTTTGTTTAAAACCCATCTCATCATCCGACTTGTGTTTCTTTCCCCGTCTGACGTTTTAGTAAAGTTGCCGCAATTCCAGATATCAGTAATTAATTTAGTATAATGTTTAGTATTACCAACATAAAGAATGTTTTAGAAATGTGCATGTCAGGACTACAAATTCAAACAGTGTGTAAATATATTGTAATATATATTTTGTAAATGTCATTACCTTGCATGAAGGTTTTAAATGTAATTTTCTGATGAAGGAAAGCTTTTAGAAATGTCTTTATTTGAGAAAACAATAGCACCACTTTTTTTTGTTTTAATTTTTTCCTGAGTGCTTTTTATAAATATATATATATATATATATATATATATATATATATATATATATATATATATATATATATATATATATATATAAAACAGTGAGGATATGCCATCAGTGCCCTTCTGGTAGCTTAATCCCTAATTATCAATCAGGACTTGGTCATAGTATTTGAGTAATATTACTCATTTGTGTTTGTATTAGTGACCATTGACACAGTTATGATCGCTGCCTGGAGATCATAACTTTATATATATCCTTTATATATCCTTTATATTTGCCGTCTGCCTGCAGTCAAGCTTTTCAGCAAAAAAACAACATTAATGACCTGTTTCAGTTTATACCTTTGAGTACAGTGCAGGAGTAGGGTTGTTTCCAAAGGTCTTTAGACAGTCTGTCTTCCACCACATTCCTGAATAAGATTAACCAGGCGTTTTTTACACATGCAACTTTTTATTGTCACCCAGACAGTCCGACTGGTTTGCTCAGCCAATTATCTATCCAACTGTCGACAAATGTGACTTGTAAAGGATCTGACATTATGTGGTGAGAGTCAACAGCGGTCAACAGCTGCATGTTACCATTAACAATGGTTAAAAAGTACATTAGCTTGTTGGCTATAGAGGTTTGGAGCATGGACATGCATCTATCAAAATATCCTCAATTACTAAATTGACCTACAGCCAAACCACACCTGTATTTTTCAGGTATCTATTTTTTTACAGTTTATTTTCCTATTGCTACTGTTTCTGTTACTGTTTTTCAGACGTGATTGGTGGATGGAATATTCTAGACAAAATATATATCGTAAGCCTCAACTTTTTTTCTTAGAGGAGATGAGAAGAGAAAGGAAAGGAGCTCCTTGGTACCCTTGCTGTCTCCACACTAACTGGAAGCAGGCCTGCTCCCATAACCACTCCAATCTGTTTTTATTTGCCGAGCCTCATACCATCTCACACACACACACACACACACACACACACACACACACACACACACACACAGACACAGTCTGAAGCATAGTCTAGCAAGGCTGCCCCATCTCTTAAAGGAGAAATTCACTGGTTTTATTTGTTTTAAACAACAGCTCCATTAACACATAATCTGATAAACCAGTAAGTCTAACAGAAGATCAGTAAAACATATTATATATCACCCATAACAAAATCTAAGGAATATTACAGATACAGATTACAAGTTATATACCAAGCAAACACACGCCACATCCTGCAGCTGTAACACATGGCAACATGCAGCAACATCCTGCGACACGCTACAATGCGCAGCCACAATCTCTGACATGCTGGGACATGCTGCAACACATGCTAAAATAAGTCAGAGCATGCTGCAGCTTTCCATGAAAGGCTGTGACACACCAGGCCATTTCCTCTGCAAGTTTGAAAAATAGGTCTGCAAAAGGAAGGAGTAAAGGGTTGGACAAAGAGGAACTAGAAAAACTCCAAAACCTCTCTGTCATATGAGGACATGACTCTCTGAGAGGCCTGGAAGGAGTGAGCACGATGCAGCCTAAGTCATAGCTCAGCAGTCATACAGCAGCCAAACACAACAAATATGTGAACAGAAAGTCGGGGAAGACAGATGATGAGTGAGAGTGGGGAAAGAATGTTTTAAACTCATCTCTTAGAAATAAGTTATCCACGAGTATTTTGGCACAAAAAAATGAAGCCTGGCTGGTCTGTGGGCTCACCTCTCAAAGCCATTTTTCAATGCAAGCAGGAACCAAGGAACTTTGCCTGCATTTTAACCCAAGGAACCTAGACCCAGTTTTGGGTTATAAGTCCTAGTTCTCGCCCAAAAATACAATATGCAAGTACCCAAACACTGAAATCAGAGCTCCCTTAAGGTTATTTTAGCATTGTTTGTGGTTGTGCCAAAACCCAGGAAATGCTCTGATTCTAATGGGTGGGTACTTTTGAAAAATAGTTGAACAGTCTAGAAAACTACAAAAGAAACTAATCTGAAACCTAGGCTTACCTGCCAATTAATGTAATGAGGCTATATATGTACTGACGGCTTCTAAAGCAGAAACAAATAAACAGAAATGACTCAGCAGTCAGAAGTCATCACTACTTTGGAAACATCATTACTTTCTGGTGTTTTCAATGACTTTCCACTTCTGCACATTACTTTAATTTAAATATCACAATAGAAACTGGCGAAGAAAAAACAAAAAAACAATTCTTGTCATCTACCAAAATTGCATGTTAAGGGAAGTCACTTTAAATCCATAACCAAAAGTCTAATTAAAAATGTGTGGTTCCTCAGGAATAAAAAAGAAATGTACTGAAGGGCTTTCTGTTCCTGAGTTTATTTCTGGGGCTCCTAAGTGCATTGGCTATTTGTTAGAGATCTATTTGAGGTGTGTCTTTGTATTTATGGTCTAAATATGCTTCCATATTCCTACAGACTGTATGTCACACACACACACACACACACACACACACACACACACACACACACACACACACACACAGTAATGTGGCTAGTGCCAGTGTTGGTCAGAGCTGATCCCAGCCTGCTCCTCTGCTCATTAGACTCAAGTACTAACCATTTAGGTCAAGGCATCCACTACTGGATCTGTTCTGTGTGTGTGTGTGTGTGTGTGTGTGTGTGTGTGTGTGTGTGTGTGTGTGTGTGTGTGTGTGTGTGTGTGTGTGTGTGTGTGTGTCTGTGTACATGCTTTGTCTAGCTGTTGCAGTCAAGCTCACATCAAGCTACCCTGGATGCACTGATCTGATTTCCCTTGCTAGCAAGACTCCTCACCAGAGCCAGGCAGATGGCGGTTCTGTGCTGGCGACCATGAACGGAGGCCCGCCGAGGGCAGAGGCCTGCTGGCTGCCGGTCACACTTTATCCACTGACCAATCACAGCTGGGCAGAGAAAGAAAACATTTCAGATCCTGCGGTTGTTGTAAATGCGCTCATGGGTGGCCGCGTAGTACTGCAGTGTACCTAAGCATCTTGATGACATAGTAATGTGCTGTGGGGCAGGGGGAGCAAAAACAATGGAGAAACCCTCTGGTGATTAAGCAGCTTTAGACAGGAAGAGAGAAAACACTGCGTCTGCCAACCTGCAATTTCCTCCCAGGTATGCTTTTTATCTGCAAGCCTTCAAGTGGTGCCAAAAGGGCAGTTAAGGGATCCTGTGGTTGGGCGGGAATGTCCCTAAATGGGCTAAAAATGTAGCTGTGTGTCATGGACAAGCAAAAAGGTGTGTGCGGACACTTTGACGTAGCACTCCTGGTCAGGGATATAGGGAAGCATGTGAAGATGTTTCTGGAATTAACAATCACTGTAATCCCATACTTATTGTGTGTTCAGTAATGTAAAACATAAAGTGAGCGGGTTATGAGCAGCTTTCGCTTAATCTTTCCCAGTACATAAAGGAGAGCAAAAAGAAGAGAGATGACCTGCCTGTTTCTAATCAGAGGGGTTGTACTGCCAGTTGTTGGCCCTCAGCCAGCATTGTTTACCCCCAAACTCGCTCTGAATGGCAAATTACCCCAGCAATGGTAACCAACAGGTAGAAAAGACTGTTCCCACATGGCAAGGCCCCTGATCCACACACACATGCTCTAACTACCTAAATAACAATGTAAATACGATTTAAATGCATTATTTGCTTTCCTGGGAAACAGGACACAGGTTGCTTTCTCAGGAGAAAAACTACGCGTGTTATTGATTTATTTACAGATGAAAAAAAAGAGAGATGGCAGCAGCCCAGCTTCTCTCCACCGGCCCTCTTTTTGTTATCTGTGATGTTGCCCAGAGAAATCAATACCACAACTGTAGCTAGCAAGCTTTGTTTATCTTTTCCTCTAAGTGAATGATTCAGGGGTGTCAGCAGGGGTGAGGCAAAGCTTTGATACAAACGAAAGGGTTCGGTGTTCAGGGGGGAAATCTAACCCCCGCTCTTCTTTCCTTAAAAGTCTCGAGGAGATGAGAGATGCTGAAAGCAGCTAAAAATCTGGATCTGGGTGAACGATGGAGAGAGACTGCTGCTCTGGTTTTACCGCACCACCACCAAGAATGTCCCTCACACAAAATAAATAGATGAAAATGAGTGCTGGAGACAGCAACATCTGCTAAATATTGGGTGAAGGGAAACGCCAGTAAAAGTTAGTCGCGCTGCAGTGGTTGGAAGGGGTGGTGCTTAATGGTTTTAAGAGGTGGTGAAGGGTTTTAAGCAGTGCTATGGGATGCTACAGGATTTCAAAGGGGAAGGAACGGCTTCTACTGTTTTCTATGACTTTGTTTTGAGGATGTTAAAGGAGGTGGAAAGTGAGGCTTAAGGCCCGGACACACAGAGCCGATAATCGGCCGTTGGACAGTCTGGCGAGGTCAGTGACTCGAGTCTGTTCGGTGTGTTCCGTGCTGTCGTCCTTCATTTTGGCCGATTTGACATGTATAATCGGCGGGGCGGGCACTGCCGGCAGTCGGACTCAAATGACCCATCTGATTGGTGGAGAGCTAAACCGGAAACGGGGAGCGGAATGAGCGTGACTAGAGTCTCAAAATTTGATGAAAATCTTTGTTGATCTGAAATGAAGACAGATTCAGCAACTGCATGGCCTATTTCTCGCTTAAAATGTTTTCAGAAATTTCCGGAGAAACCAGACCCATGTGACACGTTCGTCCAATCAGCTGCAGGTTTTCATTTTTGGGCGACAATACAGATTAGCGCCGCCTGCTGTTATGGAGACGTATTACGTCTCGTCGCTTTGGTGTGTTCCGAGGCACTTTTTTGACCAATTTGGGGAGACTGATCAGCCCAACTGCCTTTTCTGCCGACGTTTGGCCGTCGGCTCTGTGTGTCTAGGTCTTAAGGGGTATGCTTGAAACAGATAGCAGTCTTCTGAACACATCTACAGTAAGGGCAAAAGTGTTTAAAGCTGTCCCGAATAACCCCCCCCAAAAAAAAAAAAAGACGCAATCATCATTCAATTTGTACATACAGCATACAAAGTGACAGAAGTAGTCGTGCGAAGAATGTAATAAGTGGGTGCTTGTTTTGCAAAGTTGCAAAAGACTCTTTAATTGCAACATCGGAAAGCTGTTGGTTCAATACTATTAGTCTATTAGTCTGAGGGGTTTGCCAAAGCTGCTACAGTAGTCTTAGGGGGTTTAAATGGGGTATGGGGTGGTACTGAATCCTATGAGGTGTTAATCCTAACAAAGGCTTTTTTTAAGGGGTTTTCATTTTTACCTGTTGTTTCCATGACATGACACAAACAGGAAGGGTTTGAATTGCTGTTGTGTCATAAGCTTTGATCGTAAGTCATCCCTCCTCACGTGTAGCCCGGGTGGTGTTAGCATGTGAAACTGGGGAGACTTAAACCCTTCCTAAACAAGGGGATCAACATGTATTTGTCAGGCTATGCCACCCTCGGCTGCATGCACATATACACACACCCACAAACGTGGGCAAGACAGCAAACATTTCCAGCAAAGTCGCTAAACCTCAGTGTCCCACCTTCACCACGGACACACAAAGCCCTCAGTCCCTTGTAATTGAGGTTTAAATCCTTTCCTAACATTCCTCCATCCCTCACTCTTCACCAAACATGGATTGCACCGTCACAGGGCCCCTAATCCTTCCCAGTTTAACCAAGTGAGAAATTAGCTTTTGTTAAGTGGTGATTTGGCCGGTGCTAAACGCCAACAGCCCATTGTAGAGTAGAGGGGCAGTGATGAGTCCCCCCAACGCAGCAAAGTACTGTGGTAATCCCTGGCCGTGCGGCCGGACTGGAGCTGCCTACTACTGTGCAGTACAATATTGTCAAGTTATTTTTAGTCAAGAGCTACAGTATGTCTATGTAGGTTTTTTTAAGCATCAACATGTCAGGTTGGCTACAGAGGCTTACCTTATATGTACTACCTATTTCTGTGTGTGTGTGTGTGTGTGTGTGTGTGTGTGTGTGTGTGTGTGTGTGTGTGTGTGTGTGTGTGTGTGTGTGTGTTTTATATGCAGCACCCCCCCACCCCCACCCCTTTCTGCCTACTCCGACTTCAGAAATCTGGTATGTAGAGTTGTAGTGAAAGCTGCCAGTGTCAGGTTGATAGAAGACACAAGGAATTCAGATCCTCAAAGACGCTGAGAAAGAGCAGGCTGCTCTGGCAGGAGGAGACAAGACAAAGCACAGCTCGTCTCTAAGACTCAGCGGGGAGAACTCTGCCACAGAAAATCCCTGCTACTTGTTCTCAGTCCGAGCACAATTCAGGAGTTAATTCAGAGAAATCTGCAATGGCAGGGGTGTTACACTGGAAGGCAGGAGATGTTTTCAGGCGATGAAGAAAGGCTAAAGATGAGCAAAGAGTTGCTAGTGAGAGAGTTGGTGATGACCAGCATTCCAAACATTTTTTTTAAAGCCAGTCCCAGGCCAGATGACTGTAAAGTTGACTCCTCCACTGTGGTAGATACTACAGTTCTAACCCATGGAGTAAGACACAGGGAGTTTGATGTATTTATGTGGAACACTGTAATTCTTTGCACCTTAATTCATACAGGACACAGTGTGCAGTTTAAGCTGTACGTTTAAGCTTCCACAAATAAAAATGCAAAACTATTCTTAGAAATTAAGATTAGTTTCATGTTTACCACCCAGTTCTCTTTTTATTTAGTGTAACTTAGTCATAATAAAATGAGCTTTAATATAGGTTGACTTGTTCAAGTATCAGAGATAGCAAGCAGTAAAACATACTTATTACTAATAATAACTAATAACAATATAGATTATTTATATGTAAATATTGTGAATCATTACTTTAACTGCAGATGGGATATTTTCTAGATATGCCAGGATGTGACTCCCACCTTCATTATGTTACTGAGAATAAAAAGACAAGTTTGAGCTTCACTGGGGAAATGGGTTGGGTAACTGTAAGAACGCATCATATGGAGCTCAAACCCATCATAGTCTGCCATGATTAAAAATACTTTATCAGTCTGCAAACATAAAACTGAATGTGCCTCAAGAGACATTTTCACAAATGACCCCACTTCCACGGAAAAAAACACTACATCTTTACAAACACATACACTTTTACAGACATTTAGCATGTAACACAGACATGCACATGTTCCAAGTACCCACAAAAGATACACGCCTGTGCACCCACAAACACACACACACACACACACACACACACACACAAACACAGGAAACTGGAAGCAGCCGGCACAGTTTCTCTGTTAACACACTCTCTCACACACACACGCTGCAGCCTACATAGCGTACAATGGCATTCAGAATGAGTGTGGGGTGCAGTCTTTCCTGGAGGGCCTGGGTCCTGAAATATCATCAGTAGTGAGTCCAGATGAATGCAGAGGGAAGTGTAGCTTTTCATCCAGCCATTGTCACCTCCACAAAGCTTCACAATCAGCCTCCTTCAGCCTTTCTCCTCTTTTTATCACCTTCACATACTACCTGTCTGACAACAGCTTCTAGCTCACGGACACAATTGGAAACACCTACCGCTTTGTCGCCTGATCTGATCTCTCAGAGTCACAAAAGCCAACACACTATATGAAAGCCTCTCCCATAGACAGAGTGATTATTTACCAAGGAACCTATAGTTGTTTCAGAGATTACATGATTATTACGGCTCTGATGACACAATGTGTATCTTGTTGATATGTCAGCTCTTCTATTAGATTGATTTTTACAAATTGTGGCTGGACTTTAATTCAGTGTCTTTTTTAAAATGTTCTTTTCTGGCAAGTCTTTCTTTTTTGTCACTTAACCTTAAAACCTTAAAATGGTTTTGTTTAATTATTAATACTGTTTGTAGGTAAACCTTTTACTTCAAACGTGACACTACAAGAAGTCATCAGTTTTGGGTGAGCAAGCTTGTATGCATCAGCAAAGTGATTTTTAGCTGTTCACAGTTCCTAATGCCCCAGTCATAAAAAGCAAAGTGAAACTGCAATAAAAACCAAAGTGAATGAACTTCAGTGTTCTGTTTCACAAAATGCAACTGACATTTGTAATAATACATTACTGAAATCTAGCTTTGGAACACACTTGGCCAGCAGTATGTCTTGTGGGTCACTCGTCTTGATAAGGTTGGATTTGAGAAAAATATCTATACATTATTAAAATCAATGACATTATTTTAAAATGTCTGTCATTGTTGCCTTATTTAACATCTTTTTCAGCAAGACAGAACAGAAGAGGCGGCTTGAGTTGAGACGTTAACGGTTTCAGACAGCAGTTTATAGTTGAAAAGTTCGAAAGATGAAATTAAAAGTGAAGCGGTTACAATAACGTATTTCATGCTATCTCACTGATTAATATTAATGGGAGCTTAGTTTTTTGTATACTAACTTTGTCAAAGTCATGAAGGGTTTAAATTCTAATAGCATGTGTTGTAGTATGTATCATTTATCTTAGAATGTGGACAATTAACCCCAAGAAAATGGTTCTTTTCTTCAGAAAGACCAAAACCAACAGTGGTCAGCCCGCAGGTGTGACACCAGGACATTGGCAGAGAAAATATTGTATGCCAGTTCAAAAACTAGTATTTTTTACTCTATTTGTGCATACATTTAATAATCTGTCTACCACAGGAAGCACTTTCGGTAGTTCGGAAGTTTTACACTTTCGGTAAGTAAACAGAGGAGAAATAGCTAGTTGGTTAGCATGGGCAGCTAGAACTACCATGGCTGAAGGGATGAAAAACAAGTGCCACCTACAGAACCTACAGGGAAAAGAATTCACTCTGATTGACAGGTAATCAGTACAACATGAAGAGCAGAACAGAAATCTCTCATGAGCTCTCACCACTAAAATGGAAAGAAAACAAAAATGAGTCTAATTCTGTCGTTGCGTTCAAATGAATCAGACTACCAAGAAAAAACACACACACATTTTCTCTCCTTTTCACCAGAGCTCTCCACATTTTTTTGCGCATCTAATAAAAACACACATACATCCAAAGCTCTGTGCCAAAAACCACAAGCTAAAGGCCAAAAGAATACCATGAATAAATGCCCAAACTCTGGAGGGACCATGAAAGAACTCTCAAAGGGAGGTTTGTTAAACCTGATCGTCCCTATTGATACATATCTGTGTATTGATACATAAAATACTGTGAATATTATCCAGTCTTGACATAAAGCCAGCATAGTTTGAGAAGCTGAGAGCAACAAAAAAGGTCTCTACTGTTTGAAATGAAGAACTGAGAGTAAACAATAGATTCACAAATGTCTGGCAGCCTGTGTGTATGTGTGTGTGTGTGTGTGTGTGTGTGTGTGTGTGTGTGTGTGTGTGTGTGTGTGTGTGTGTGTGTGTGTGTGTGTGTGTGTGTGTGTGTGTGTGATTTTACTGAAAAGCCTCTCCTTTTTCTCTCAACAATTATTTCATAAAAGTTATGGACAGACATAGAAAGAACGCTGCCTTAAAAAACAAACCACAGCTATCTGCACCCCCCCCCCCCCCTGCCTTCATCCTCATTCACACGCACATGGAGCCTCTTCCACCAATCTCATCCCTGACGCCAGGACATCAATTTTCGCAAGTCGCCGAAAATTACCATGCATGAATGCAAAAAAGGCTGATCAGGAGTAATTAACACGGCTTCATATGCAAATTTTATTAATGCAGAACTACAAAGTCATTATGCAAATTAGGATTTCATCGAGCCTCTTGACAAATACTCCCAGCTCCAGCCATCTAGCAGCCGGGATGGATGACAAGTCTGCTCGCTCAGTTTAGACTGGAGGGATGCATGTGTGTTTTAGTCTAGTTAGCGGTTTAGCACTGGTTAGCGCTAGTGGCTAGCTGTGCGCGTGTGTGTGTCTGTGTGTGTGTGTGTGATACATGGGCTAGTTTATGTGTGTAAACTGTGTGTTTAGGGAAGTGGCTGATGGCTGTGCGGCAGAGTAATGAACCTGAGATCCAGGGGATGGATGGATGGAGGGGAGAGGGGGGTAAGATGATATGAATATGCATGATGCTCACTGGCTTTGATGATTAAAGACAATTTTAATATTTAAATGAGTGCATGCAAAGTGATTAACGCAGCAGAGAGAGGCGACGAGGCGAAAATCGCAAAAAGGGATTTTGAAAATGCTAAGAAGCACATGAGATGCCGATTTGCCTTTGCATGCTCTATTAATGGCTCTCTCTTTCTCTCCTTGTGTCTATGTATGTATTTCCACCCCGCTCTTTCTGTCTTTTCCAGCCTTCATGTCTCCGTTGTTTTGCTCTAAGTGTCTGTTTGTGTGTGTTTGAGTGCAGGATGCTGGATTTACAGAGGAAAGGTAGAGAGTCACTTTAGAAGAACTGGATGGAGGGAGGAGAGTAAGGGGGAAATGAAGAGCACACACACACACACAGACACAGACACACACACACATGCATTAAAATACACACAGAGCAGAGGTCTGAATTTCAGAAGGGATTTCATTATAGCATTACTAGGGGGCTGTAGCCAGGAGTTGGAGAACTGTCAGATAAGCCCTCGTTGGAAACTGTTTGAAGAAAAAAAACTATCACGCCCTCCATTGTTTTTTTAAACCAACAGTCATGCCCGTAGCTGCTAGTAGTTCCTCACTGGATTCTGATTGGTTTGGTCTGCTGCTGTTCTGACAAAAACACGTTATTTGAAGCCTGACAAGATGGATTTTTTCGTGATCTCGTGATTCTTGCGTGAGCTTGTGATATTGCGAGAATCCAGCTGCCATGCAAGGTGAAAATCTACCTTCCAGAAACTCAAATTTATCTAATTCACATGTCTTGTGAGATGGCTTGCTAGGCACTGGTAAGCATACATTTAGGTAAGTGGGAAGTTGTGTGAATTGTATGGCTTGACTGCAGTTTACATGCAGCTACCAGGGCTAAGCTAGCTGGCAAAGGTCAGTAAATACCTCCAAACCGTAGGGCCAGCTGTTTTTGTTAAACCACAAAGTCATGCTTTCTATTTCTACACATGTTCAGTATAGTTAGAAGTGGGTAGTACAAATATCACCCTAAAGGTAAGCCAAATATCTCAAATGTTAAATAAACAGAAGAAGTCTTGCCTGAACAGAAAACTATCTATCAGTCACCATCTGATCAAAGAATAAGTAAATATAGTTACCAATCAAAAAACACCATCAATGTTGGCTTTTAGAACTTGATAGTTTTCGATACTCAGTGCTTCAGACACACTTACAACATGTAACATGAGGGTGTAGCGGCTTTGGAGTTATTGGAAGGCACGTTGAATGAACACGACCATGTAACAGAAAGTTAATTAATGTCATAAATTGTGCTGTGGAGCATTACGTAAAATAAACTAAAATGTGTGTGTGTGTGTGTGTGTGTGTGTGTGTGTGTGTGTGTGTGTGTGTGTGTGTGTGTGTGTGTGTGTGTGTGTGTGTGTGTGTGTGTGTGTGTGTGTGTGTCCGTCCACATCCTCTTAGGCCTATTAAAAATGCATCAGGACTGCACTGACACAGACACACACAAACACCCAAACCGAAACTAGCCAAAAGCACACAGGATACAGAGGGCGAGAGACGTAAAGAGAGGCAGGGAGAGAGAGTGAGCAGCAATACAAACCAGAGCAATTACCACTTAAAAAAGGCCGGTGCTCCATCCGAGAGGCCTCCCAGCTTTATTGAAACAACGCAAAAAAAACAAGAGCAGCGGGTGCTGTAATGCCTCTAAGTACAGACTGTTATATCAAACACACACACACACACACACACACACACACACACACACACACATTCACACTCACACCGATTCTGTGCCATAGCTCTTTGTTAAGTCTTTGTGCAGTTTCATTTGGAAAATAAATAAGCATATGGTAAATATTTTAGGGACACGTCGATGTGCTCAGTCATTATTTATTGAAGATGTGTGTGTGTGTGTGTGTGTGTGTGTGTGTGTGTGTCCATGTGCATAATGTTTACATAAGATTCAAACATGCCCTCTTGAAAATGCTTTTTTTCATTATGTGTGTTTTTCTCGTGTCTCGCTCTGCATATCGCACATCCTGTTTAAAATGATGCGTATTAATTATTCTCTTTTTCAGTCTAATGATCAACACTGTGTCTTTGTGTGTGTGTGTGTGTGTGTGTGTGTGTGTGTGTGTGTGTGTGTGTGTGAGAGAGAAACAGAGAGAGCTCCTTGTCTCAGTGTGGGCAAGTAACAATCTGTGTGTGAAAGACAGAGAGAGAAACAGAGGGAAAGTCAGCTGGGAAAAACGACAGAAAAAGCGGGTGTAAAAGCAGAGGTAGAGCTAGACAGCACACACACACACACACACACACACACACACACACACACACACACACACACGCACACACTCGGCCCGTCAAATGGCTCTGTCAGATTAAAAGGGTGTCATATTTGAGTTTGTCAAAGCTACACGCCCCTTTATGCATGTGTGTGTGTGTGTGCGTGCATGTGTGTTCCTCTCTACTCCAGCTAGACTTAGTTTAATTTCTGAACTAAACCCTAGTTGACAAGGCTTTAAGGGCTGCACAGCACTGTGTCAGGTGCTGTTACACTCCTTGGTGATATGTTTACACTACGTGGATGTATGTGTGTGTGCCTTAAAGTAAAAATGATATGTTTCCTTCTCTTTTCTATAATCCAAACTGTCTGGATTCCACCTCCGTGGAGTTATATCTAACCTGACTGACAGTCACCTGGGAGTCTGGAGGGTGTGTGACCAGAAGCGTGTCTGTTTAAATTCAGACCAAAGACAAGGTGCACTTAAGCAAGGGGAACTTGAACCTGCTAAATAGTAGAAAAACTATGGTTGTACTGGTACTGGTTAATTTGAGTGTGGGTATCTTTTGTGTGAAGTGTTGCAGGAAAAGACAATGAAGCTCTAGTAGCTCAAATAAAGGATAACATCTTTGACAGTGCTAGGGCATGGTCACACACGGGCGAATGAAGGCGAGTGGCCATCACCTGGTAGGAGATGGATGGATGTCCAGGTGGAGGGGCGGACGCTGTTTGCTAGCTCTCTTCCCTATATATGGATTTGTGAGATCAAAGCTTTTTTGTTTTGGGGTGCTGCAAGTGGCCTAAAGGGAGTGTGTGTTTGCATCATAATATGGTGCTTTCAGATATTCTCCATGTTGTATTTCCTCCCTTGGTGATGTACAGACACACACGCATTGGCCTACTGACGACATTCCTGGCTTTCCTTTATAACCAGAAGACGGGATTAGAAGTGGAGGAAGAGGAGGAGAGCAGAACTTTGTCCCATAACAAAATTACACATGGGTTGCAGCACTTCTACTACATTGACTCTCGCTCCCCTTACCTGTCTTTAAGCTATTCTGTCTATTAAAGGCCATAGAAGTTTAGTTATACTGCGTCAAGGACATTCACTGATTTTGATCATTCACTGTGTCTTCATTGTTCTTTACACAATATAAAAAATGTAAGTGTATTGATGCCTTTACAGTGACTTTCTCAAAATGACTCCCTCCTTAAACTGTCACGTGTGTGAATATGAAATATGAAATATGAAATGTGTAAAAATCTATTGGAGGAAAAGTTTGGGGTCTGACTTACAAAGGAGAAAATTCCTCCTGCCATATTTCAATATCTCCCCCCGTTGATTATGAGCAGGGCTGAGCGTGTTCTCTCCAAATTAAACTCTGGCTCGATTAATAAACCCTTCTGTCCTCTCCTCGTGTTAATAAGGTGCTAGTTGGCCATATTTCATGTGGAAATTGTGAAATACCGAGGGTAATTTTGAAACATAAAATGTAATTGGAGCAATATAGTTTACAGTTGCCGCAGTGCACATCCAATTGAGCCACTAATATGTTTTTGCTTTTAATGTGAAAATTATTGCACGTTCTGTTATGAAGAAATATTGTGCAATTACAATTTCCTTCCAACAGCCTTCCGTTGCTGCACATGTGCCGTTGATTTCACAGGAGGACTCCAGTTAGATATATTGCAAGCATTTAAACACGGGAAAGAATCTACCTGTGCACATAAATATGAATAATGCCGACCTAATAACGTGACCAACGCCAATCAATTAGGGCACGCGCTTGAGTGCAGCTCTGCAGACACTCTGGGATTGTATTAGAGCTATTCGCACTCTCCTACTGCTCAGATTGTTATGCATTAAATGTAAAGCTGTAGCGCAGTTACAGACCTAGGCGCCGTGCTTTCAGAGGTTCAGATGGCTGTGCTGTCTACAGCAGCGCTGGGCGGCTGCCTAACAGAGTTGTAAAATAGTAGCTGGTAAAATATTGATGAAGTTCAGGCCCAAACAGTGTTTAACAGTGCAGGCCAAACCGCAGACTGACATGTTCAGGGGAGCTCTGTCCTCCTCCAATGCACTAAATGGGGAAACAGAGTCAGGGGTGTTACCTGTGAGTGCATTTCCTCACGTGGTTTTGTGCCAACATTTTCCCTCCAAGTTCAGAAAATAGATTCACAAATAGAGCAAAGCAGGAGTGTTGCTATCCCAAGAACCCCGAGTTACAACAAAAAAAACACTTCTAGCTGACAAATGGTCGATCAGGGCATTGATCAGTATTGGTTGAGCTGCAATGCTGAAGATATTTCGTGCATACATTTGTATATTTATCTATTAACAAATGTATTCATGCAGTGCATTTGTAATGGTGGACATTTTAGAATATTCAAAGCCAGGACTGATTTATTGTACAAAAGATTTTCTTAGAATAATTTGTTGCAACTTGCAAGTTGTATCACATAAGTTTGTCATCATCAATGTGTTAATTCCTTTTTAAAAGAACAAAACACATTTTACTTACTTTTATTATTGTTTCTATGCCAAATATCCACATTCACAAAAATACTTATGACCAATCAATACCAACATTGTGTCTCATCCAGATAGTCGCAGATGAGAATGATCCGTCATTGATTTTCAAATACTAGTAATTGTTTATGAAACACTGTTTGCTCACCTGGAGAGCGTGCCCCATGTACAGAGACTCAGTCCTCACCGCAGCTGTCGCAGGTTCAACTCCGACCTGCGACCCTTTGCTGCATGTCATTCCCCCTCTCGCTCCCCTTTCAAGTCTAAGCTGTCCTATCAATTAAAGGCCTAAAATTGCCAAAAAACATAATCTTTAAAAAAAATACGCTGAAGCAGCCTTTGCTTTTCAAAGCACCACATGGCTGGAATGAAAACTGGATGAGGCCTGCACCAAAGTACACCAAAAAAGTCAGAATTGTTAAATTTGTACAACTTGGAATTGTGAAATTTGGAACTTCACCAATACATAGTCCTTTCTTTATTGGTGTTTTGTACAGTATACTTTTATTTTATTTCATTCATCACTGTCTTTTAAATACTAGTAATGCATTAGGGCTGGGTTTAGAGTTTGTTTTATGTTGGAATCCTTCTTAGTCATCCAGGCATAGCAGGCTAGAAGTACTGGCAAAGGCAGTTGGATTTGTTGGTTTATTACATCTAGATTTTGTATTTGTACTCCATATGCAAAGCACCTTCAATTGCCTTAGTGTTTAAAAGGTGCCATACCAATACATTTTTCTTGCCTTTAATAGGCTTAATAACTGCAGTGTTTGTCCGAACCAGAAAGGGTCAAGCATAATTTTGGCTATTTCCGAACACGCACTCTTCCATACTTCATGATGGATGCAGATGTAAACTAGGTTAACTTGCCAGATCTAGATCTGATAGTAGTTAAAGATGTCTTACCTTGAAGCTATGAGTATGAATGGTAACCATCCAGATTCACTCTGTGCCATCACATGCAAACTACAATACTAACTGCAAAACATTACTGTCTAACTAGAGTAAGGCTCTTTTTTTAATATGCTTTCATCTTTGAGAAGTTTGTATCTAGGAGTTGACTCCTGAGTAATTTTAGCACCTGCTGGTTGTTGGCGAGTACCTGCTGTCAAGCGCTGAGCTGCAGAGTTCTGGTCCAACAACCAGTGACCTCTAAGAAGGCAGGACAGCTGAGAGGAGTTCTTGTTATATTATATTATATGTTATATTCTGCTCCTCCCCTCTGGCTTTCTTTGAGCGTCTTGACTGGTTTGAGGGATAACTGTTGGTGCTCTCCCCCTACCCAAACTGCTCCTGTACCCCTCTAAATGGGGGAGAAACTAGCCTCTTTTTAATCCCTTTTTCTCTGTTTTTTTCCCTCTCCTTCTCCTCTCATCGTGTGTCCCCCCCTCCCCCCACCCTCCTTTGCTTATTTGAATTTTAATGAGCTTTTCACCTTTTTAAGCAGATGGCTTAGGCTGGATTTCTCCATGAAAGTCGGGGTGAGTCTCTCTGACACGTTTTGCACAATTTGTTTCAACTAGCGGAGTCCTTGAGGGGGTTTAGGGCTTTGAGTGGGTAATCTGCCTGTCTCTCCCCTCTTTCTCTTGACTCCCTCGCTCTGTTGTCCTCTCCCTCTAATGAAATGAACATCTCTCTCTCTCTCTCTTGCTGGAGAGGATGGGGAAAGTCCCAACATGATGCCTCCACAAAATCTGAAAAGGTAATTTATGTATGGGTACGTGCAGTTAAATATTAAAAAAGTCATGTATTTAGGGTGATGAAAGAGCTGGATTATTTCTAAAGGGTGTGTGTTCATCATCCCTACCTGCCGGTGTGTTCTCTTGCTTCGGGCAAATTCCTTTGATGAGCGTCCTCTCTCCCCTCACACCTCTTTCCACCTCCTCCTCCTCTGGTGTCACCTGGATGCCAATCTCCACCGGCTCCACCACCTTCCTCAGCTCCACCCGCTGTGCGTGGTGATGAAGGCTCTGCAAAGTCGGACTCCCTCCTTCTCCTCCCCGGTCGGTCATCTTGTCGTAGCAGCCATTGGCCAGCAGCGGCGTTTGACACTGCTTCTTTTTGTGCTCAATGAAGAGCAGGATGTCGCCCAGCGGGAAGGTCATCTGGCACTGGCCGCAGGTCAGCAGGTCGTGGTCGGCGTGGAGGCCGGATGGCAAGGCGTGGGCCAGACTAGGGTCCAACGGGTGGGGAGGTAGGCGGAGCGGGTGAGAGGACAGGCGGAGCGGGTGGAGGGATAGAGAGCCGGAGAGCAGGCCGCCATCTGGATGCTCAACTTCCTCTGTCCAGTAAGAAAAAACAGAAGAGACATGTCAGATGATGTAACACCTGGACATTTGCTAAACTGTGTATAATTACGTGTATAATATTGTTTAAAAAGTTTGGGAACCACTAACTCCATGTGTTCTGGGGAAATTGTTGATAGAGCTACAGTAGTCGATGGTAATTCTTTAGCAGAAGGTAGGTGATATAGACACAATGCTATGTATGTTTAAATTGTACATAGTTAAGTCTGAGTACTGCTAAAAATTCCAAGTGTTTTTTTCAGCGTTAAATCCCTGAGTTAACAGATTTATTTTGTCCAGTATTCCGACTATGACTAACTTCAGACTGAAGGGCTGTTTGCTGCTGTCATAAAGGTACTGTGCCTTCCTTCTTGTGCAGCAGAGAATTTTGGCAGGGACAGAGCAGTCAGACAGCAGCTGTGTGGTAGAATAACAAATGTAAAAGCCTTTATGAACAGGCTATAAATGAGGGATTGGTTTAGATTATCGCTTGAAGGAACCAAAGTGAAGGAGTGAGGAGGTCTGTAGGAGGATGGAGAGAAAAAGTGACTCCAGAGGTAGACAGGAAAAGACCGAAATCATCACCACCACCACCACCACCACCACCATCACCATCATCATCATCATCATCATCTCTCCCTGTCTCTGTCTCGCTCTCTTTCTCTCTAACACAAGATGATGGATTAGCAGCAGGTTGGCCATTTGTCTCAGCCTCCACATTAGAAATGCAAACAGATTTCGGATGGCAAATGCAGATGAAGGCTCCAGATGGAGCAGCCCACCTCAACATATACCTGCTTTCGGCCTGCTTTGTAATACACAACTTTTTCACCAGTTTAACCCTCTGCCTTTCACACTGGAAACACATAAAACTGAGAACCGTTTGGTTTATATCAACATCTGGTGGGCACCAAGGTGTTTAATCTTGAGTTTTTCTTCAAAGGCTGACTTTCACATTTGTACTGTAAAAAGTAATCCACATGGTGAAAAAAACCAGTTACTATCTTCTTTAAAAGAAATACTAACTTCTGCCAACAAGAAGTAAATGACGACAACAGTACTTGGCAAATAGCCAATCAAATTGCAGTGGGGCAAGAGGCAATCAGCCCCATTTGGCATCAAATGTGTGCCATCCGCTTTCATTGCCAAAGGCTTTGGGCATGCGTGTTGTTGTTTTCCTACATTCAGGGCACTTTACAATGTGAGTGTGGGGCTTTTATCCCCACATAGAAGCCGCTTAAGCCAAGCGCAATTAAAAGACCATTTTAAAACTATTATATTTAGGCACTGACCTTAAATTGTAGAATAATGATTAATAACAGCAGCAACCAAGGATTCTTTATGTCATGCATTAATCCAAATCATATTCATTTCTAAGTTAGTCATTACCGCTTAACCCACACTTTTTTTCTGCTGCCAGCAGGTGGGCATTACCCCTTAAAATGAAGCAATGTCTACTCGCGACCACACACGGCAGGTTCCAGCTTTAGTTTGGATCTGAGCAGTTCAACCAAAAAGTGATTTCTTTCCAATTAAAAAAAAGGTAGAAAAATGTGTAAAATAAACTACTTTGTGTATCAGAATCTGACCCCTCAGATTTATCATGGAACCTGATGGGGGTTGCAAATCCTACTTTGGGAACCACTGTCGTATGTAAATGTAGTCCATTAACAACAATTATTGTAATATATACTTGTTTTAGTAGTAATAGCAATATAAATAGGACAATAGGTAACTCGTACTGCTCGAGGTACCACAATTAAAATATTGATAAAAAAGAGACAGAAAAACAAAAAGCAAACAGGAACAATTCCAAATATAAAAAATGTATACATGCATATATTAACATATGCCCATGAACATATTCAGTATATACATGCATTTACATACAACAATGATATTAAGCTAAACCTACAGGAGGTAAGGATGTGGGTGGACATCAGCACTAACAAAAGGATTAACAAAAAGTGACACCAGTGTAAATATTAAAATAAATCATAATATAATTTACCTAGTAATAAGAAACTTAAATTCTAATATACAAAAAAAATGCATAATTATTATATGCATCCCTATCATTCACCTCATCATCATCATCATCACAACAAAATACAATATATACAAATATATAATATATAGAGAGTAGGGAGGCTCTAATTTTGGTTAAAGCTTTCTACTCTATTATTATTATTTATTTGTGTTGCAACGTGTGATGCGTGTATGTATGTGTGTGTGTGTGTGTGTGTGTGTGTGTGTGTGTGTGTGTGTGTGTGTGCAGGTATAGGTATAGGTATACAGTGTCTGAGCTGTGTGTGTCAGCCCACATCTCCACAAACCGACTGCACTGCTCCTTCTGCATGTGTGTATCTGTTGCATGTTTGTACTGCATGCATCGTGTGTCGTATCATGTTTGCATGTGCACGTGTACATCATGGACACACACACACACACACACACACACACATACTGTTTGCATTGTGTGTGCGTGCGCGTGCGCGTGTGTGCGTGTGTGTGTGTGTGTGTGTGTGCGTGCGTGTGTGTGTGTGTGTGTGTGTGGCTGGCCTGCAGGCTGCAGCCATCTGTCCTCAGCTTTTGAAATGAACAGCCATGTATAGCAGAGTGTATTTCTCCGGTAATAAACATTAGAGAGAATAAAGTGCGCTGATATGGAACAAACACACACCACAGTTACACTGACCCCTACAAACTTGACTTCGTCACCGAGATTAATGATTATCATAATATGATTTATAAAAAAAAAAAAGACAGCCAAACCTCAAATACTGGCTTCCTGTGTGTGTGCAGACACTAACCATTAACAGTAAAACTGGTTCTGATTCTTTTCAAACCACAGAAATACTGTTACATTTACACTCAAATACAAATGTGTATGTAAATATGTATTTAAAAAATCTACATGTTTACAGCCAAAGCCAGTTTCTGGAGATATTCAAAGACTGTGACAAAAAACTAAATGTGGATTTGGTTGTGGTTTCTTTGCCCATAATTACTGCATGAAGTCGACAGACAGATGCAAAGGAAGAAGCATCACTTTGACCTGATTTACCTAATAAGGCTCAGGTGAGTCAGGCAACAGCGCTAATAGGATTTAAGTTAACCGGGGCTGAAGAACAAAAAAATCAAAGGAAATGGAACGTCTAAAAATGAACGGCTCAAAAATAACACAAACTATCTACAGTTTCTGCAGTAAGCGTAGTACAACAGGTATTCGGAGAGCTAAATGATGGTGTTTGGCTTGTTTCAAGGCTAAAAAAGGTGCCGTTTTGAATTCCTATTGTCAGGGAGAAGTTCTCCGAGCAGGCTACAGTCTCTGGGATTTGGCTTCCTCTATCCACCGCCTATCACTGTAAATGTGCTTTTAATCCATCTAGACCCTTGACGCTCTCCAAACAACCGTCAGACAATATTCACAGACACAAATGAGATAGCATATTAGCGGAAAGCTGCTTCTCAGATATTGGTTTTCTGCTCTCTTCAACCGATTTCTTTTTAATGACCTTACTTTTTTTTTACTAGCATCATAACTTTCCCCATTTAGACTGATGAAAGCCTGCAAATTTCTCCCAGAACGAGAAAGCTTCTGCCAGTTAAGAAAAAAAAAAAGACTGGTTTGAAACTATAAAAACCAGACTTTACTGTTTTTTTTTGTTTTTTTTTTACTGTTTCCTCAGCCACACACAGATACACATGCAAGGGCTAGAATCAAGATTAAATGTTTCTGGGTGAGACAGCACAGCACACTCACTCAGTGTCACACACACACACACAGATCAGAATTGTTGTACACTCTGGGCATGCAGACACACTTGCAGCATCACAGTCATTTGTCGCCCACTAAGTAATAGCCACACCTCGACATTTCTCCAAACCCAAAGAAACTGACGGTTACTACATATGCACACACACTTACAGCGCACCAACGGCTGGGTCACTATAGCTCATTTGTCTTAGCCTACCACCTAACATTTGGAGGGGAAAACTACTCTTTCTTGGGGCAAATATTGCTCATTTTTAGAATGTGATTTGCTCTATCACTTAGTTCCTGGTTTACAAATAGCTACTGAAACCATCCAAATCATTCAAAGTAGATTCCAGAGCTGATCAGTGGTAGCAGTATTGCTACACACACCACTGCAAAGTGAATATTCACATACAGTTTTACACGTAGATACATGACGATGGTAATATTAGAAGGGTGCAGAAAAAAACTCGTAACTCAATCTGATCTGCACCACAGAGACTGTTGAAGTGAAGACATGGCTTCATGTTTACTGCCTGAACAGGAAGTAGCTTTTCATCCAAAGTCAGAGGAGTGAGGCTCTAGTCATTGTACTGAGTAGTGTTTTGGGTGTATTTATGATTACAGTAGTTGTGTATTTGAAGTCCTTCATTTTATCTTGAAAGTTTTTAGTTTTTTTTTTTTTTTTTAGTTTTTGTATGTACCGCTGTTTGCTTTTGTCAAAATGAAATGTAGCCTAACAACATTTCCTAAAATGTGTTACTTTTCTACTTTGTATGGGGGGCTTTGTGTATGGGGTGCTAACCTTGTGATCACAACACCCCCACTTTGACTTTTTGTTGCATGTCGTCTCTTCGCTTTCCCCTAATCTGCATCAACTCCCTACTATCTACCAAAATAAAGGGGAAAAAAATGCCTGAAAGGATACTTTACTAAAGTACATTTTACAGCAGAAATACTACCTACTACAGCAACATCAATATAACGAGAATAAAATGTTTTTAGTGTTCTAGCAATTAAAATCATGCCTTCATTTTTGAACAGAAATGTGATTGAAGGATTGAAAATAAACGTTCCACCATTATGACTTGCAGCCTATTTTCAGATTTGACCTGATATTCAAATAAAAACCTCTTTACCTCAAAGCTAATTCAAGTTCATTATGAGGTAAATCCCCCAGCTCTGGTCGAAGTCAGGATCACCGTGTCAAGCCAATCAGACGGCGATCAGCAGCAGCAAATGTGCATTTCTAAACATTTGTTTCAGTCTGATTGTGGTATTACCATAGTTAGATCACATGTGACGATACAGAGTGTGTGAGTGAGCACAGAGCCACCTGCCAGCAGGTGCTGTGGTAGGAATGAAGCGCTCCTCAGAAACGCAGCACAAAAAGCTCCAAACTGTTACCTGTAGCGCTTCATCCTCAAAATAACAAACGTACAAATCCTTTTAGATAGTATGAAATGACTGCATTGTAATTGTATTTGAAGTCATTTTTCAATTCTATAACATATTTTGTGATTTGGCTTAGTAATACGCCATTGACAAATGATTAATTTATCTAGAGATCATTTGCATAGTAAATATGCCGTCATTGCTCTGACAATATTGATGAAGCAGTTTAAAAAAATGTAATTAAACTAGGAAAAAAGAAAAAACAAAAAGAGCTGACAAAATGATTTAATTAGGTAACAAATACTCAGAACAAAAGTTAAGTAAAATATATACACAAAACTGCAGAAAAATTAAAAAGATTAGCTAAAAAATTTAATTAAATAAAGAACAAGTGTAGTCCAATCATTTACAAGAGCTAGAACTCCACTATGTTAATTCACTACAGTGTATGCACACACACACACACACACACACACACACACACACACACACACACACACACACACTCATACTGTATGCTATAGATGTCAGTCAGTCGCTGTCATGAATTTACAGTACATGGTGTAGATAAAAAAAGTGTGACAGAGACAGTGAAGTACAGAGTGTGCAGGTGTTGACAGTTAAGGGGTGAATGTGGTCTTTCAGCACTGATGTCATCTGATTAACACACACACACACACACACACACACACACACACACACACACACACACACACACACACACACACACACACTCTGCTACCCCTCTCATTGGCAGAGCCAGCGCAGCACTAACAGCCTGAGAGCTCCCCCTAGCAGGAAGAGAGAAAGCGAGACATAGAGACAGACCGAAAGAGAGAGAAAGTAAAATAGAGAGACATAGGAAAATACAGAAGGGGGGGGTGGCGTTGGAGGGTGATCGTCAACAGACAGACAGCTCACCAAGCCTCGGCTGAGCAAACCAACACTCTGGTATGCAGGCTATGGCAGGGTGTGTGAGTGTGTGTAGTGTGGTGTCAGTAGTGGGAGAGTGTGTACAGCCTGCTGATCAACAAAATGAGTTTAGGCATGCTCTTTGGGAACAGAAAATGATCATCCTGTGTACACACAAACACACACACACACACACACACACACACACACACACACACACACACACACACACACTAGAAAGTCACACGTTTTGTGTTGCATCTATATGAACCTTTTTGTCAAAAAACTTCTTTTTTTTAAATAACAAAAACTGGAATTTAAAAGATAAGTACATTTACATTAATTTACCTATTGTGGTGAATAGAAGTTGATGTGTGGTGCCCACAGCATTAAAAGGGGACATTTAAAAATGCCATGGCAATGTTTCCTTCCAGAAACAGTGTCCTGGTTAGAATACACAAACCTCAATGTCAAGAGTTTTTTTTATAGGGACTATTCCTTTAGAAAATAGGTTTTGTTAATTCGAGTGAACTGAGCCTTTAAAGCTTTACCAGTGCAGTCTCTAAACTATAGAGGACATTCATTTAAACTAAGGAATGATATGACTATTAGGAATAGCATTATGTATTTAATATAATCACTTAATAAGACTTATTTATCACATTTTAAAAACACCTCATCCACAGAATGCTTCACTGCATATAAAAGAAGGAGTTACTATGTTCTCTCTCTCTCTGTCTCTCTCTCTAACAAAGACTTAGCCCAGCAGGGTGCACGGCTATTTGACAAGCCAAAGGGAAACATGCATCTCAAGTGGGCGACTGCAATTTACACGCAGCTCTCTCTCCTCTCGTGTGTGTGTGTGTGTGTGTGTGTGTGTGTGTGTGTGTGTGTGTGTGTGTGTGTGTGTGTGTGTGTATGGGAGCTCTCGTCCTGTTTGCGTCTCTTCACACTAAATCAGCCTCTTGGCAGAAAGCTGGGGTTATTTGCAGTGAATGAGAAGCAGAATGCACATCTGCACCTTTGGGTGTAAACTGTCTCGGCGTGGAGCTGCCAAAACCCACACCAAATCTGCTTGGCAAACACAAAAAATATATAGATTTCCACCAATTAATCTTTCCCATGTGTCTCTCTCTGGACTGATCTTTTCATTTTAACATTACATTCATGGAGTGCATTTAATAGTTCCAGGTCAAAACCGTGATCCCATATTGATTTCTCTTTTGATATCGGTTTTAAACACACACAAAAAAGATTCAAACAAATAGAAGCAAATTAATTAAAGAATAATTTTAAGCTTTGAGACAACTGGGAATTGTGCAAAATGGGGCTGTAATATCCCTAATACTTTGAGCACTGAATGTTAGAATGTTGCACTATGACTGAGGCCTTGCCAAACTGCATTTAAAAAATCAGCAATTTAAGCTCCAGAAAATCTATCTTACCTTTCCTCACACCTCAATACTGAAGGACAAAAAAAGGTAGAGCAACTCTTGTTCTTCTTCGTCTGAAATCTAATACTCATGCACAGTGTAATAATTTGGAATGTGTGATGCATGGTTTTGTGAAATCCAAATTAAAAATGCTTCGATTAAAATACAGGTCAGACGGATTTTATGACCTGACAGTTCAAAAAGAATTATGCGGATTTTGAGGGGGAATCACATGTGCATTTGCATATGTGTGTGTGTGTGTGTGTGTGTGTGTGTGTGTGTGTGTACTCAAGCATACTAAATCGCCAAGCATCTCTTACACATAAATTATGGAATGTACAGCACCGTGCTGCAGCCTGAATGGTGATAAATCAGACAGACAGACAGGTCAGACCTGCTCTGTGGACACAACTACCAAACTGCATTTTACACTTCATACACACTCATGAGCATAGAATGTCTTTTTATCTGTTAGAATGTATAGTGGGCTCTGCTGCAGAAGCTGATGTCACAGTAAAGCATGCAGCGTCCACAGTGTGACCCATTTCTAAAGGTAAGTGAGTACACACTGCAGGCCTGCGTACGAGCTGCAGTTGTAGTTCTGTTAAGCAATCAAATCGCTACATGTCAAGATCATTTGACATCTAAGCCACATGCATTATCTTTAGGTGCGTTTGTCTCTGTGTCCAACCGTGTGGGTTGGCGTTGGGACACTATCAAAGCAGGCACCACATCAGAGGAGGGAACCTATAGACACCCAGGCAGCGTGGCCCAAAACCTGGACAAGGACGCTGAGCGTGCTGAGTCTTTACTGTAAATATGGGTGTTATATTATACGCACCAAGCCACTGAAGTGCACACTGATACACTGTAGTGTAAGTGAGCTGATCTGGCAGGCTTCACACAAGGCAAGTCTCCCCAAATATTCTCAAGATGGACAAAAGGATAATATTCCCCAAAATGTAACATAGTGATACTTAGCAGCATATCTTCAACATACTTAATATACACTTCCCCTTTTGTAATTTAGACTCATTGTTGCAATTCTGTAAATCAATAACAGTTGCTTTTAGCTGGATTCATTTCATCACTAAGTGTCCTTTACTGATATTTTCTGCTTTTAGCAGTTAAAGTCCTGCATGAAGGTCTGCTCCTGTCAGGACACATCAGCCTGTACGTTGCAGCCACATCAGCTGAAAAACTGATCTGAGGCCAGAAAACATTTCACTGCTGAAAAGTTTAGCTGCAAAGGTGTCAGCGCCAAAAGATAAATTAGATAAATAAGGAGGAATAGCAATGTTTCCTCTTTGAATCGTTTGCGTAATTTAGGTTTGAAATTATGACAAAAAAGTAAATTTTCTCTTTCTAAAATATCCTTTTTGGCAGCCTTTACTTTCCACTAATAAACGCCTTTAAGAGAGTATTAACCCTCCACATAAGTATAACTAGGCGTCTTAATTTCAGCATATTTTGCACTTAAATGCCGTCACTTAATGCACTCTGCATAAAAGTGCCGTGGAGGAAACCCTGGAATTTTGCGCCGTCAAGGCGTGCAGTAACCTTTTAAATAATCCAAACCGAGCATTAATATTACAAAGTATAAGCTTTGCATCCATCTAGCAGAAAACATAACGAACGGGACTAACTAATTCAACTGTATACAGAGAGGCTGGCACGAGGCACCATCACAGATTTAATAACCTCCACGTGGTAAACGTTTTATTTTTATTTATTTTTATCATTTTCCTGTATAGCTGCTGGTACACTATTTAAGTTTAGCAGTTGTCTGTTTAGTTATAATAAAGTATCGGCCCTTTTCCTTAAAGTGAGAGATGAAATTCATTTGTTAGAATTAAATAATCGAAATATAACTGACTTCTGTTGGTGGGTTTTCATCTAATATGAATAAAACACAAGCTGGTATGTTTATGGGAAGGAACGATATCTGCTTATGAAAGTGCGTAACAAACGATATCTGATTTAAATTGATGGAGTTCGTGTTTTTATTGAAAGTTGGAAATTGAGTGTAATTTTCTCCTTAATGACAGCGCTAGCTAGAATTTAATTAAGACAATAAGCGGAATAATAAAGAATGTCATGTCTCAATTAACTAGGACGGATCTCCGACTCCTCCGTGAGCTGCTTTTACAGGAAAAGTCAAACACGCAGCCAAAGACTTCCCCAACTCTCTCTGCTCGATGTGTAAATCTACTCTAACACTAGCAGGCTATGTATAAACCGTAATAATTCGTTAGTTAAAATTTCTATTTCTGGCCTTCAGGACGCACTTCGACAAACTTTCTATTCGGAAAATATTTATTTTTATGCACCGATCATGCAGGAGGAAAAATCCACTAACTTCTCAGAATAACACCGGAGAGGCAAAAAACAGAACCTAACTGTATGCTGTGATGTTGTGATTTTTGCAGGTATACTTACGTGTTATTTCTCTCTGGGACAGGTGCTGCGGGTTCCCCTGCTTGCGTCGGGACATCGCCCTGGCATTTACACTGGCATCGCCCGGAGAGCGGCGCTGGAAGGGTCGGCTCTCGTCCTCCTCCTGCTGCTGCTCCTGTATAGCGGCCGCAACCTGGCCCCAAAACCGGCCGCTCGCTGGCCACCCCAAACTGACCGCTCTGCACTGGCCCAAAATGTGGCCCTCGAACTGACCCCTGCGCGATGGATCTCCCTCCAGCGAGCAGCGGCTCCTGCGCTCTGCGGTGACCGGCCGTGGCGCAACGCTGGGCGGCCGGGCGCTCGGTCGGAGTTCAGTGCCAAAGTGGTGGCGCGCCTCCCTTCTAGTGGTGCGGGAGTGGGGTTGTCCGGCTCTGCCTTCCGCTGCTTTCACACCATCTGTCAGCGGAGAGCGGAGAAAGGAGCGGAATGGAGTAAAGTGGAGGAGAGACGCGGCAAGTCGGCGGTCAGCCTGATGGACAGTCACTACCTGTGTCCACTCTCCGGCCACCCTGGACACCGCGCGTCCCTGTCCGGAGAAAGCAGGTGAAATGACGCCAATTAACGCCTGGAAGTGTAAAAAATATGAATCCAATTTCCTTCTCGGTACTTCTCGGGGTTTCGCCAAGTGGTGGGCACTTCTTCTACTGCACTGGCAGTGCCAGCCAGGCGGGCGGGTTAGACTTTTAACTCTTTAAGTCAAAGCCCAGTGCTGGTTTGAGGACAGACTGCAACCCTCTTTTCTCTTTGTGCTAGCTGCAGAGTCCCGCATCCCCGGGCTGTGTGCGGCTGTGTGCGTCTCTGTGCGGCTCTCTGGCTTCTACAATGGGAGAAAACTCAAGTTCAAGTGCGGACGTGACGTTCAGTCTGCGGTGAGAAGGGAGAGTGGAGACTGAAGAGCACTGGGGGCGACTAGTGGTGGCTTTCACACACACACACACACACACACACACACACACACACACACACACACACACACACACACACACACACACACACACACCCTCGTATACACTGTGGCGTGTGGCGCGCACGGCAGCAGTGGTCAGAGTCGCTCAAGTAATCCCCGCCGGTGTCCCATCAGTATTAGAATAGGATTTAGTTCTGCTAAATTGTGACCTGGAGGTCTTCCGTACCTCGTCCGCAGCATGTTGGACACTTTGCTCAAGCCTGTATTCACATTTAAAATAAATGCAAGCTTATAGTGTTCAATTATGAGCCGTTCTTTAAACATTTTCCCAGTTAGTGCGTAACATTCTGTGATTATTAAATATTGTTTTAAATCAACATTTAATCAACATTTGAACCTTTTGAAATCACTTGGTTACATGTGCGTGTGCAGACACCTTTACCACAATAAAGGCCTGTCATAATACACTACACTCCTCGATAGTTCATTTACCTATTGTCATTTAAATGCGCGAAACAAAAATAGCCATACATTATTTTTTGTTTATGATTTTTACCATAAAATAGGCCTGTGTGCTTCATCAAATCTTTAATTCAAATAGCTGGCTGTATTTTTTTAATATTCTAACTGGTGCGTCGTGGTGCCCTAGATATGCCACAAATGTATGGATCACACACCAATATCACCCATATTGATTCCTATTCAAATCATTTAATAATAACCTGTGTGTGTGGAGCTTGTGGTTTGTGAATACACCATCTATCTGAAATGTTTTATCATATTAATTAGTAAGTGGGATGAATGTCAAGAATAAATATTAGATTTAGGTGTTGGAGGAATGGAATGTTAGGTTTTTAATGTAGGTCAATATGTAGGTTTTTACTTTTTTAAATAGGGCAGGGTAACCTTAGGGTAAGTGGAAGAATAAAATGTCAATTAAGGTGAAGAGTCATTTCCAGTCCAAATACATTTAAAATTAAAACAGAGCACAAGAGAAAACTGTGCTACAAATTAGTACCATCAAATGTAGGTGATGCAGCTATAGTGTCCTGGTTGGCACTGTGTGTGTGTGTGTGTGTGTGTGTGTGTGTGTGTGTGTGTGTGTGTGTGTGTGTGTGTGTGTGCGGGCTGATGATGGATAACTGATCTGGGGCCATCTCTGCATACTGGCTGCTGAGTGCCTCCCCAACAGCACCCCCTGTTTAAAAGAGAGGCAGATCCAGTGGGGAGCGTCTGATTTTCATCCTCACACATCCCTTTGGGAAATGAGAAGGAGACAAAAAAAAACAAATGTTAAATTTGGTGACTTATGAGAAATATGTAAGAGAGTGTGTGTGTGTGTGTGTGTGTGTGTGTGTGTGTGTGTGTGTGTGTGTGTGTGTGTGTGTGTGTGTGTGTGAAATAACCATCTGTGATGAAACCCCACTTAGCTCAGGTTTAGATTAGAGGAACATAAATGTTTTAAAGCAGATCTGTGAACTAGTGGCCACTCAGCCTTGACCAGAAATTTATGGCTGCCAACCCCTTCATCCCTGCATCTGAGCTGGATTAGCTGCTGTCACGTTCTAAAAACACTCCATCTTATTTATTTTTTTTCCCTCTTCATCTGCATGTCTGCGTCTCAACTTTGTCGCTCCATCTCTCTCCTCAATCCCGTGGCTCGCAGAAGAAAAGGGGGAGTGCAGGCCTCAGGGTTCTTTTTATCCCTCAATACCTTGCATCTAGACAAGCCTCTAGTTTGTTCGTGGGCCAGGTGTTGTCAGAGAGGCAGATCATCCGGCAAGAGCGCCTTTCCACATCCCTCATTCGCCCGGCTTTGTGTTTGGACTTCTCGCTACTTTTCCTGCATCGCCTCAAGTGCTTCCGCTTCTTTCCTCCGTCCTTTCTTTCTTTCTATATATCTTCACGGCGGCTCATCTCGGATGCTGTCTACCAGTAAGCCAACAGCCTCTCCTTACTTCTGCAGTATAGTGTAGGAGGATATAAATAGATTTCCTATGCTTATTTACACGAAAAAGGAGAGGATGGCAGGTTCGTCCAAATGTCTTTGTCACACGCATAACAGAACACCCACTTTCATTTTGGACGGATACATGCAGCACATTGTCACAATAACAGCCGACAGAGAGCATTATGTTGAAATGTAAATCATTGTCATTTTTAAGGTGCGACTCCGTGCCAGCGTTTTTTGGTTTCGTTTTTCATAAAGATATGGGATTAAAGCTGCTTTGAGTGGCTCGGTGGATGGACTCAGGGAGAGAAGAAACTGTCTTTAATGTCACTCATATTCAGTCCACACACACAAATCAGGGATGCCTCCAAACACACTTTTTTTCAGGTTCACACTGTTATTAGTTTGACCCCTGCTAATGTTCCAACATGTTGTATATGTTTTCTTTTGCAGCTTTAATGTTGCCTTTTTGGACAATTTTCATGTCATCACAGGCTCCTAAATCCTCACTGTCGTGGAATCATGAGTGCATTTTGTGCCGAATGACACTCCAGGCCAACATCACTACCCGGATGTGCTTCTTGTCCTTGCAACCTGATTGGCTCATTAGTCAGATGGGCGACAGGTGCATCATTCCCACTTTCTTATTGGACATTTTTCGAAGGCGATTTCTCACTTAAAGGCCATCAGTGTGAGTTATGGCCGATGGCTCCCGGCATCCTGCTTTTGCCCTCCCTTCATTTGCATATATATTTGCGTCTGTTTGTTTTTATGTTAATGCTAAATAAGCCTTTTTTCTCCCCCCTCCTATCACACATCGCCTCGGCTGGGCGGTTAAGTTTTAATTAGAGGGACATGGAGGTGTCCTTTAGAGTTTTAAGATCACTTTTGCAACAACTGTTCGCCACTAAACTGCTATATAATATTGATGTTTATGTGTTCAGATGCATGCTGGGAGATAAAGCAGGATGTGGAGAGAAACAACTCTGCACAATGAATTCACTACTTTAAAGAGAAGCTATGATGGGAATTTTAAATTAGTCTATTTTTAAGCATATCAACTTTTTGAACTGCTGTGCTGTCAAATAAGAATATAGTATTCTGGGGAGAGATGCATCTGATAAACAGGCTACCATTTTAATCAAGCTACTTTTATTTGCAAAATTGAGCATATCCCATATGCTGATGAAGATCATGAAATGAAGCTGATATTTCAGTAAGTAAGTGGAATTTGTTTTTGTCAAATGGGTCAACGTTCATTCTTGACCTGAAATAGCCCCACAAGGTCCACTTACTGTTGTTCCAGGGCTTTCATTAAATGACATGATCTACGTCTAGGTGGAGTTCGCCCAATTGTCATGGAATTGTAGGTGTTCAAATGTCTTTCTTGTTATACCAGCTCCCTTACATTTAAAACACTCCTGTTTACCAATGAGCAGCTGACAAGTCCTCTTTAACATCAACCATCAAGTCTTAATGTCAGCATCATCCATTAAAGGGCTGATTTCTTCTTTTTTTTTTTTTATTCAGTCATCAGTAATGTAAACCGGATTAGAAAGGCAGGTGTTGTGATGAGCTCTGCGCTCCGCTCCCAGCTGAAAATGATGACCCTCTGTACTGAGACCCACAACCGTGATGCAACACCACCCTCTATTGGTTAGCTCCTGCCACATTCAAATAACAAGAAGCCCCTCAGTGTCACTGGAAGTGTGCTCCTGTGTGTGTGTGTGTGTGTGTGTGTGTGTGTGTGTGTGTGTGTGTGTGTGTGTGTGTGTGTGTGTGTGTGTGTGTGTGTGTGTGTGTGTGTGTGTGTGCGTAGAGAAGTAGATTAGCAGACTTTTCTACTCTGGGTGTCCGGGCCTGTTTGAAGGGTGTGTTACATATGATTGATCACTCCTAGCGTCTGCTCTTCTGCTCTGCTGTGTGTTCTGTGGATCTGCACAGACTGTTACATGCTGTACAGGCCGATATAAACGCTTTGCATACCTGGAATATGCATCTCTTTGGGGTTTGTAATGGTTTATTAAAAATAGTATTCAGTGAGGCTAATTATTACCGATTCTGAATGAAGTGTTAAGTGAATAAAATGCTGCTGTGATAGTCTCTGCATGGGTTGAAGAACGAGCGTTTGAGGGCTAGCAGAGAAGTGCAGAAGCCCTTAAGCACAATTTCGAATATCAAAGTTGAAATTATTCCTTTCAAAGGGAAAATGCTAATCATACATTTATTTAGAGCAAGTTAGACACACACTCTAACACACAAACACATGTGCACTTTCACTTCAAGACCTTTTACTCTCTCACACTCTTTTTTTCCCTTCCTCCTCTCTTGTTAAAGAGATTCATTTTAAGAATAATTAATTCCACCACAATTACAGCAGTGGTTAATGTATATGTTGGTCAGAGTCTCATATAATGAGGCATAGAGTGGAAACAAGAAAAAATAATGTGTTCTCAATTCAAAGTGTAGCGTCTTAATTAGCTTTGCCTTTAATTAGAGACTATAGATAATAATATGTGTATATACTGAGTAAGACCTGAAGTCACGCATAAAATGGCAAGTGTAATAGTTAATAGGTTTGTTCCTAAGACATCAAATCTGAATTCATTTGTAAAAGCAAAGTAAGCAAATTTGAATTTTGAAGCCAGGCCAATGTGTCTTAATATCTTTGCAGTAAAAAAGGAAGTCATAGAATAATTTACGCAAATTAAATTTTCCATAATTACATAAAACACCAATGCAAATTTGAGTTCAAATATTGAATTGCGCATATCATCTGGCCAAAACGTTGCGATGAATGTTAGCTAAAAGGAGAGTGAATATTGGCCTTACATTCATCAAGTGGACAGAAAGACGACTTGCTCTGTCTGCTGGATGTGTAAATTAGCAACTGTTTGTTAGCACATTAGCCACAGCCACTTTATGAGGGGATAATGTCAGTGTTGTTCTTGAGGTTCTTCTGCAACCCCAAAGCTACCAAAGAATCATGAATGCATTTCAGAGTGGCGGCATTAAATGCCACCACTCAAGATCATTTTGTTCACATCAATAGCTTTTAACTCAAAAAGACAATGGGAGTAGATTGAAGTTCAAACAAAAAAGGCTGTAGGCTATATTTCAGAGTAATTCTAAACGCTCATTAACCTAACAGCTTAACATATTTGATATGGTAATACAACGTTTAGAAAGTAACTTCAGAACATACAAAATACAAACATGCAAAACATACTGTAACGTGGAACAAGTTACAGAAATCCATGAAACTGAATGAGCTGCTCTCCCTGGTCGCTTTTAAGAGGATGTCGATTGACTCGGAGGATGTCGATTGACTCGGAGGCAGCCACATCTGGCTGTAGATGTTTTGCCTGATGTGTTTAGGATTCTGGTTGACTTGCTGTTTCAGTTGTTTTATGTTTTTAGTGTTTTTGTGTATTTTGTGTTTGTTGTACTGCTGCCTGTCTTGGCCAGGACACCCTTGAAAAAGAGATGTTTAATCTCAATGAGTCTCTTCCTGGTTAAATAAAGGTAAATAAAAATAAATAATAAATCAAAATGGGTATATTCTTGACATTTACAGCAGAAATCCGAATTCCACCCCCTTCAAAACACATGCATAAACAGCTAAAACACTGCAGGCTGAATGAGATCTTAAGCAGGTTGTCCACCCAGACTAGTTTATGACCCCTGAGCCCAGAGACAACCGGCCACTGGCCACCATCCAGGCCAAACACAATTGTTGTATCGAAGAAAAATGGCAGCCGAGTATGACTAAATCAGGTTAGCTTGGCAGCCCGGACGGCAGGCCTACTTCCATCAGAGTCCCTGGAGGAACGGGGAGAGTGAGCAAACAAACGAGTGAGGGAATGCACAGCCCAGAACACAAACACACAAACACACACACACACACACACACACACACACACACATGTAAATGCTGGCATCTGAAAGAGGAACCTGGCGTTGCCAAAGCTCTGTATTCACCACAATTAGCTCCGTCCTCAGACACATATCCTAAACCCAGAGGTGGTGAGCCAAGTCCACACTTTTGTTTTAAAGAAGCTCTCATAACCTTTTTCTTTTCCAGCGCTCACATGATTTTTGGCTGTCTCACCCCACACGTTCTCATTTTTTGGACAAAAAACAACAACAATACACTGAATATCCAGGGCCAAATAACACAAACAAGTCTACTCCCATTTTCTGAGAGAGGAGGCTTAATAAGGTTGATTGATGAAAGAGGATATCGTAGGATATGATTTGGCTGTCAAATTCAATATGTATTGTAAACTCATACAAGCTTGGTCTTTTGCGTTAGTAGACAACAACAACAGAGATGCACAATCTCAAAAAGATGACAGATTTTCAGGAGATAACTGAAAAGAAATACCCGCAGATTCCATTTAGGCGGAAAAGCAGCGCAGTGTAAACCCTTGCGCCTGTACTGCAAGATTTTGGGGTTCAATTTTGTAAAACATTGTACAACATAATGACATTATTTTGTCAGTAGGACCTCCTCGAAAATTAGATGCTACATCTCAAGGGGCTATACTTCAAATACATTCTAATTCAAATTCAGTAAGTGAGCAAAGCACGCTGTTTTAAGTGGACATATTATGCTTTTCCATAGTTTCTGTCATACCTACAATGTTATAATGTCAGATTTTCATGTTTAACGTGGCCAAAACAATGGTCAAATAATGAGATATACGTATTTTAGAGAAATCCCCGTGAGCTAAAACGTTTAGATTTCCAACTGTTCTGAACGCCTCAGTTTCAACAGTTTTTTCTGCTATGATTGGTCATCTGCTCCAGGCAGGCAGGAACTACTGAAGTGTTTTTTACAAGAGGGTAAGCCTCTCTCCACAACGCGTAGCTCCTATGGCGCCATTTTGATGCTAACAAGCCATCACCCGCCATTAGCATTCATTTTGGCGCCACTTTGACAGAGAATAACTTTACATCTGCAGCGTTTAAAGACTCTATTTGTCCATTTTTTATTTCTAAAGAAACACAACAATGTATAAAAGGCTCCTTTACCTTGTACCTCATGTTATGGCTCCGTAGTAGACGTTTTTGTAAAAATAGGTTGTGTCATAACCACAACGATTGTGTCATAACCACGCGACTTACTGTCACATAGTAGAGGAATTACCGTATAGTAAAGGAGAAGCTCTCAGGCAGTTTGGACTTACATTAGCTGTTTAAGTTTAATTACTAATGTTAACTAGCATTTTAGTTAGCAGTAATTAGCCTGTGTCTATGTTATCTCCTTACATATACCTACGCTCTCCGTCTCTGCAAGATTGGGAATGATTGAGATTTCTCTTGGCACAGCTACCAGAAGACTTACAACTTTCAGACAGGTTGCTCACGTCACATTTACGTCTTCAAGCTCAGTTGGAGGCTGCTCAGTAACGCTCAGCCATCACCGGAAAAGTGCTTCTAATATCCTTCTCTGGTCTCCGTCCAGAGCAACGGGATCTGTTGGTCCATTTCTTTTACTGTCTATGGCTTTTTAAGCCACGTCATTACATGCTAATGTAAAATGTCATCTTGGCTGCCAGTGTTGTTACATTTTCCCCAATTCCGGGGCCCATTACTCCTGAAACATTACCGGTTAAGTAGTATTTTGGTTAAAAAGCCTTTATCTGTGATTTTTGACTGTAGAAAGTGCTGCTATCTTCTATGAGTGTCCACTGCTAACTATAGTAGCTACATGCTAACAGCCGTAATATGTAATCTTCGCTGCCAATTTGTTAAATTCTCCCCAATTTTAGGTCGCATTACTGCTGAAACATGTCCGATTGGATAGTGTTTGGTTCAGAAGCCTTTTATTTTCGACGGTAGTGCCGAGTGCTGCTTCGTTCCACTACAATCTAACGTTAGCCTAGTGCTACATATTAAGTAGCTGCATGCTAACGCGACATAGCTAGCTGTAATCTTGGTGGCCAATGCTGGTAATTTCTCCCCAATTTTGGGTCTGTTGGGACATGTCCGGTTGTGTAATATTTGGTTTAAAAGCCTTTATGGACCTTTTTCACAGCAGACATTTTGACTTGTCATAGTAGGAAAAGCACAGCTGAAATTGATCACCTTAACAATGGCTCAATTCCATCAAATGTCCCAGTAAGCTATTTCACTGAGTCAGCATGCACAATACCAGGGCCTATCCAAGTGGAATACAGCCATCATTAATAGTTTTGAATACACCTGTGCTTTTCCTACTATGACATGTCAACATGTCTGCCGTGAAAAAGGTCTATTGGTATATACTCCGTTGCAGTAGCTCCAGCAGCTGATACTAGTGAAACACAGAGCACAGTTCCAGGAAACACTCTGGCCAATCAGTGCAGACTGTGCTTTTGTTGGAGGGGGGGCTTAAAGAGACAGGCGCTCCTACAGAGCATCTCATACAGAGTGTGAAAACAGGTGCAGCAGCCAAGTGGGGTTTTTTTTAACATTAAAGCATGTAAACATGTTCTAGTACAAACACAAAATACAAATATTATCCTGAAAATGCTGTATAATAGTTGCATGCAGTCAAGGGGAGACACAGTCATGAATAGGAGCAGAAGTGATCAATGCTGAAAAAAGGAGTTGTCAAAATGTTGTTTCACACACACACACACACACACACACACACACACACACACACACACACACACTGGTGTTCAGCTGTTATCAGGCTGAACCGTGACTGACTCCTGAGCCAATCCCATCCATCTCTCTCTCTCTCTCTCTCTCTCTGTCTCTCTGTCTCTCTGTCTCTCTCTGTCTCTCTGTCTCTCTCTCTCTCTCTCTCTGTCTCTC